>NC_018296.1:1059245-1062776 GCF_000315875.1 Candida orthopsilosis Co 90-125
GTTGTCAGAGTCTGGATTCAATCTATCATCTTCTTCCTCTTCCAAAACAGGGTTTACACCTGGAACCTGTGACATATGGGAGAGGTACCTTTTCAAGCTGTTGGTTGAAGCTGAGTCGTTATTTGTGAGAGTTTTTGCTAGTTGATGAACACCTTGAGCATTGAATCCTTGGTAGTCTCCAATAGAGTGATTGTCATTAGTATTGTTTTTTTTGGCCCCATTTTCGGACTGATTTGACGAGTCCTGGCTGGACCTTGGGTCATTCTCAGACATTGCAATTTGTTGAAGTCCGTACAGAAAGGAAGTTAGTAAGTATCTTATCAGGCCAGGTAGAATATGCTCTTGGTAATTAATTAAAATGGTACGGATCTGAGATTAGAACTTTCATTGCATAATGAAACGTAGTATATATATACGGAGATAAGGAAAAACATAAAAAAATCAGTCGAGACCCCCCTCTATGCCGTCAATGGTTTAATTGCTTCAAAGTATATGTAAAAACATTTTAGTACCGATGAGTTAGTTGGTTCCAGTCATTTTTTTGTTTATAAATAGGGTTACTCCATGCATAAAACATAAAAAATAGAGGAGCGCAAAACCAAGAAAAAAACTAATAATAAGTAATTCTTGAGTTACAAAACCAATCAAATTGGCCTCGGGGTTAAATGTCAATTTTACTTCAAATCAGTATGATTTACAATCTAAGAATATAAAAGTTGTTTGCAAATATGATATAGAAAAGGACTACATCTAAAGTAATTTTCAAACCAACCACCCAAAACTCATTTGAAATTTCAATCTAGGAGGCAAAAAAAGTAATGGAGGTAAGATACAAAAAATGAATATGTAGGATGTTCCAGTAGTAACACTTAAAAGAACCATTGTCTAATATTTTTTGTTATTCCATGGGTGGGCAGTTGGATTGTAGCTACATTATGGCTGTTCAAACTCCTCTGAGATTTTGAAGGCATATTTTATCAAAATGGAATTCACGGAATACAGTGACAAAATAGAAAAACAAATGCTAAAAATCACGGAGCTAAGGACACATTAAACAATGACTTTGATTCCATGCGTCTCAATTCTGCGTGGAGCTAATAGTATTTTAGTTTTTAAACATGGAAGTGGCGCAACTTGACCAATACGAGAGTTTATTGTTTTCTCTTTCTCCATATTGTTCCTAATTTTTTTAGTGCTCTGGCATGAGCCATCACACAAAACTAAGATACAATCAGATGATGTTTGAATTCTAGCTGACTAGATAGTGTTCTTTAAACAGTATAGCACCAAATGAAATCCAATTTGATTGGGTTCAAAATAAAGTAACACTCAGTTCCAAAAAATCAGAATTATCCGTTACTCAAACTGTTAAATCCGCAACAAATATTTATTTTAAGATTTGCAAGTGCATTTAGAGTAAATCTGGTACATTGCTGGTTATAAATAATTCCGATATATGGAAACCACTTCAAATAAAGGTGACTAACGAGAAAAAATAACAGCGAGCGATAAACACAATAATATTTGTGCAGAAGAAGTTACGTTATGGCACATGAATCTCTGTATTTGACTTTTGGCCAGATACAATGGGTTATGAACTTTCCATGTGAGCCGCGTTTACGCCTTTCTTTAACAATATGACTTTGTTATTCGGTTACAATCTTATTTTCGTATCGCAAATTATGTACAATGCAGATTAGGGATTATTTTAATGCCGATTGAAGTATTTGATTTTTTATATGGGCCACATTGTCAATTGGGTGATTAACGAAGGGGTTTGTCGCTTGTATGTTCATGCCTTTGCTACGAAACTTCAGAAACTCTTAGAATCGTGAGGTATGTCCCTGAATTCAAATCCTACTCAATGCGACAATGACTTGTTAGTAGCTTCCAGTCAACTTCCACCCGTTGTAATCAGAAACGCTTAACACGTTCATAAAGTTAGTAAATCTGATAAGTGAGTCTTTGGTGGAAGAGGGAATTTCAACGTGGTGGGACTGTTCTACAATATTTTGCTTTTCGACGCCGCTTAGATAGAATGAAATCTACATGAGATGTAACAGAACAGAGAGAATAGTTGACCAGCTTTAATATACATTTAGTTTGAGGTTGCTGAAAGAGCTAAGGAGATACGCCGATGGCAATGTAGCAAACCAGTTAGAGTTGACCCACCCTGTAACAATTAGTGAGGCAAAAGTAAAATTCTGGCAATATTTTACACGGCGTATACTAAGATTGAAGCCCTGAAATGTAGATGTTTCGTCCACATCAAACTTGCTTCTCGTGAACTGTGAAAGAGATATACGAGTAAATAATACCCATAGCATTCACTTCATACAGCACAATATTTTCGGGTTTGTAAAACTATTTGAAACTTCAAGTGAAAATGACAAACGCAAAAATCGAAAAACTTACTCATTTCGAAAGTGTAAATTACATTCTAGGTACTGAAACGCACAAGAGTTCCAATTTATGACTTTTAGAAACACTTTAAATTATAATCCTTAAGTAGTGCGTGTTCACGCAAAATATAAACAAATTCTACATAAATTATCTCTATGAACCAAATTTCATGGCTTCTATCCCTTCGACATCTACTTTTCATTATTCTTTTTGTTCTCCTTCTCCCTATTTCCTTTCGGAACTCTGGCCAACCAGTAAAAGAGTCCCGTCAAGACGATATTGATGGCAATGAAACAAACGACAAGACCAAAGTTTCTCCATCTTTCACTGTACCTTGCATTTACCGAGTTCAAATATGTATTCGTGTCTTTGACTTGACAAAATTGACAGCCATCTGTATCAACGATGTATCCACCAGCTTGTTGGAGATAATCACTCAAGTACGAAGAGCATGATTGTCCACTGGGTGGTTCAATTGTCAACAACTCCGCGTCATCACATTGAACTGATGTATTTGCCAATCCCGTGGCTAACATACCTTGGACTAAATAAGTGAAGGGGTTCGCACGGTACATGAAAATCCAAAATCGTGGAAGTTCTTCTCCGGTTTTAAGCACACCACAAAAGTTCAAGCACATTGTGAACAAAAGTGTGGCAAGGTTGGCAGCGTTATCGGCAAGCTCAATAAATGAGATACACAAAAGACCCATGGTGCTTGTGTAAACATAAAAACTGGTAATGAAAAGCCACATAAGGACACCTCTTTGATCAACTGCATCTGTTGGAACGGCATTGTTGTACAAACCAACTGGATAGTACCAGCAAAAGTATGCCAAAGTCCCAACAACAATTTGGTATGGCATTTCAGATGTAAGTTGAGCACTGATGAATGCAAACCAATTGAATGTTCTTGATGGAGCTTCTCTAACTTCATAAACATCTCTTTGCTTTACGTATTGTGGAAGTAATTGCTGAACAATGGTGTTGAACGGGATGAAAAACATGAAAATGGAAAACATTTGATTTTGTAAACCTTGCAATGACCTATCGGCTTTGAAGAACGAAAACCCATTGAAAAGGGAGGCAGAAACAACCAAGAATACTTTAGCGTAAATATAACCAGGTGAT
>NC_018296.1:1063776-1279871 GCF_000315875.1 Candida orthopsilosis Co 90-125
AATTGTCAGATCTAGGATCTAATCTTTCATCCGCAGCGTCCTCCTCGACTGGATTTATACCAGGAACAAGAGACATATGGGATAAATACCTCTTCAAACTGGCGGCTGAGTTGGTTTCTTCATTTGTGTATGTCTTTGCCAATTGTTGGATCTCTTGGGCGTCAAAGCCAGTATATTCTTGGACTGATTCTCTCCCAAGTGACGATGAAACAGTATGTTGTTTTTCCAATTTGTTGAAAGAGTCGTCTTTCGACTCTGTTCCTGAATTGGACATAGCTGAACTTTCTTTTATTTCGCAATAATTTCGATTCTTTCTCGATAGTTGGTAAAAATACTAAAAAAAATTGATTCTGTAAAAGGATCTTTCGTTGAAATAAAGAAAGTGAAAGTTTACTTCAACAAGCAGATGAAAGAATGAAAGTGGCAAAAAAGGAATAGGTATGGCTTTTATATTTATAAAGAGTAACTAAATATAATTTATACAAACCGAAATTTCATTTGTTTGTTTTGAAACCCCCATTACTCATCCGCAATTGTTACAATTGAAGAAGAAAACTCACAAGAAAAAATACTTTTACATACTGTGTGTTGGTTATGTGTTATAATAAAAGTATTTTGTTATTACGAGATTTGTGAGATACTTGATTACACAAAACGATCAAAAGAAGGCTGAATGATGAGAGTTCGGAGACGGAATTAACAATAAAATGATACCGTCAAACGGCTTGATAGGCGAATGAGCCACCACTTTATATGACCTATAAACATCAAACTATTATTATTTGACAGGTTGCAGCTGTTACGCGGCTACAATATTTTAGCGAGAAGAGGCAGACGAATTCCCTCATTTGCATAAAACAAGCCGTTACTATGGTCAAATTTTTCGGCTAGAAAATCGGTTCCGTTTTTTCTTTAGTGTTAAAAAATGGTGAAATGATACACCCGCATGCGTCCAACAACTCACAAACAACTGTACGTTCTCGCAGTCCCTCTACATATCTTATAGTTAATATTCCACTCTTTGAACTGAAGCTGTGTACAAGATCTTCCTCGAACGAGTGAAAGAGAGTTTGTCATTGCTATCTCAGATGCGTGCGTAATTACTGACTTTTTGATAGGAGATAGAAGTTACCAATTAGTTCACTCTTTGATACCGGTAGGGCCGCCTTATGAAGTCTTCTGAAAAGAACTTGGTATAAGTGCTGTTGTTTTCAAGCTCCTGTTTGCCCAATAACCCTGCTTTCAATTGAATTAGAAAAATCACGGCTTGGGATTAGATCGCACCCGAATTGACCAACTGGTGTGGAAGACAGCATCTCACTGTGCCACTCTTCTTCTCCCATCACCAAAGGTAGGTACGAACAGTTGTTAGTTGCATACTAGCCGTTTGGATATTGAGAAGATTATGTTTCATGGATTGCCTAGTCAAATTTCGGATCTTGAGTCCAAAAATCACGACATAAAACCTCCGAAATTTGAGAGCACAAAATGAACTCGAAAAAAAGGAAAAGAAACTTAAGGACTTCATATGTCAACAAAACAAAAGGAATGAAATTTCGGTAAATTTTTCATCCCGAAAAATAAACTTCCCGAAATTTAATATTTTGATCCGGGAGTTTACGAAAAAGTCTCTGCTACGCCTCAAACGAAAGCAACAGGAATAATTTCAGGCAAGTATCCCAAAGCGGTAACACCGAGATTTAATCAAACGGTTTTAGGGTTTAAGTCATCGGGAATTTGAAATTACACAGAATAAAGTTTAGGTTTCATAAAAGTAGCAATTTACGAACCATTTGACAACATGCACTGTTTTGAGGTTGCATTTCGTGGTTTTATCTTAAGCTTTCAAACAACAATGACTTTCTTCACAACTCCTCTCACCTACGTCAAATACTTCACGGTTCTTTGGATTCGAAATCTTTTTTTATTTTGCACAAATTTGGCACAGAAATATTAGAATCTTTTCACAAATTTATAGAATTTGCATCATTTCCTTTCTTTTTTGAAATGATCTACATGCAGACTTGTTAATTGTCATTGGACACAACAAGTGATAAGTTTTTAAAACTATAGTTTCAAAAAGATAAAGAAGACGACTACTAAACTAACATAATTGTACATAGATGTTGATCATACTGTTACTATGACAGACAAATGCAGAATGAACCACGTTCAAGTGGCCTTTACCTATGCCTATTTTAGACTCCAAAATCATGAAATTCACTACAGTACCCGTTGAATACTGAAGTAGACGCGCGTAGAAGTCGCTTTTAATCTCTTCAATGGCTTCATTGCCACTTCTCCGATAAGATTGGGGTTTAAAGATCACAATTCAGTTCACTCTTACCTTTTGCGATGTGATGACATACCACCCATACACAATATACAAGGGCTTCCTAAATGATATAGTCCACCATTTAATTATATCGAAAGTATACAAAGCATCTCCGAAATTCCAAATTTTCGCGTGTGAGATCAAGGATCAAAAATGTAAACAACAAATACGTTACTACAACAGAGCAAGGCAATCCATTGAATATGGCTCCATCAGTGGAAGATATGGGCCAATATCAAGCCCTTTATGATCATATTTTAGACTTTATCAAAATCATAGATGGAGCGGAAGCCACCATAGAGGATAATGGTGGTTGTATACGAGAGTTTTCAAACAACCACGATCCAGATACGCTTCTTATATCCAATGAGAGAAACCATAATCAGCATAAAATATATAATGCCACAACCTCCATAAAACCAATTATTGATGAGGTTGAGTCCATAACATTCGTTATTAAATCGAAAGGAGCGCTTGTGCTGGATAAACCGTTTGGTTCTCAATTGAATATAATGAACATACCAGTGAGTTCAGACGCCAACACCAAAGAATTGTCCATTGACGCTTTGAAGTCAGCACTAGATTTGGGTCTATTACCTTACTATGATCTAATAACGCCAGAGAGGGGCTCAACTTTGACAAGGAAAAGATTCAATGAGCTATCCCTGGCGTTACAAACCACACGCACGATTCAGATACCTAATCTAATCTTGACAACTCACCCGAAGATTAAAAGCATAATATCAGGGGGGGTAGTACTCTCACAAGATTTATTTGATGACATCGCTTTCATCAACGAACTTACCACTGTTTCTAATGATTGGATCAACCAGGTGCAGTCTATCACAAAAATCGCACACTCCACGTTGGATAGTACATCCTTGCGGGATGAAATACAATTTTGGAACACAGTAGAATTAGCATTGGCATCGATTGACAAACAGATAAAAACTCCAGAGGTTACAACAACTTTGGAAGTCTTGAGCAAAGCACGCAAATTCCATGTCACTTTAAGTTTTGACAATGATATGGGCTTGAAAGAAATGGCTTCAACTGCGGCATCATATAGGGCTTTTTTCAGAGATATACCAATCGACAAGCTTTTGGACGGCGAAAATGCAAATTACGAATCATTCAAGAACGCAGTATATGATGTATTGTCGCATATAAATCAAAAATTGTCACTATTGCCAATATCCGCAGGAGTTGATATTGTTCAATTATTATTAGTAGATGTTGGAACAAAACTCCGGGAGTTGATTTCCAAGCACGAGATTATGTCTCTAGGGTACACCTCGTTCATGAATCACCAGTTGATTGTAGCTAAGACCATTGAGTCGATCCAAGGTAAACTCAAATTATCGACAACTACGTTAAGAGAGCTTGCTAGGAGACGTCAAGAAAAAGCCAAACTGGTTACCATGGACAAAATAGAACTCGATGCTATCGATTCCAGGTTGCAGATATTGACCACATTTCGTAACAACCATGAAAGATTGATACACAGTGTTGAGAATGCACTTGCTGGTGATGAAAAATCAAAGTGTGTTAGAGATCTCCTTGAGGCGTACAGCAAGTACATCATCCCCATCAATATCGTTGACGTGTCACACGAAGGAAAGTTGGTTTGGAACATGCATGAAAATGCTTATAGGCAAGTTTACAATTCCATTTTCACAAGTGTTGTAACCAAGATTAATGGATTTTTCAACAATGCTGAACAATTTTCGGACTATTTAAATATATACCACCAATATTTCCCCAACTTAGACCCTGCGATGGATGGTACTCCATCGTTTATGACTATCCAAGATAATCATAAGTTGAAAATTCTTGACCGTGCAATGCTTGAAATTCAATGGATAAAAGAGGGCATCAATACTCCCATGAACTGTGATTATACAAAGGTAGTACATAACATCGGCTTGATATCTAAGTTGAACTTTTACCGCGAGTCGCTAAATGCACTTTTAGGCGCAGATTGGATCAACTACTCTGTTGGATCAAAAATTGATGCTTTAACGAGCACCTTAATTGCCAGTTTAAATCCAGAGACGGCATTTCAAAGATGGATTGCAAATGACAAAGTTCAAAATCCCAAAACAATGGGAGTAGTTTTGAAACAATCTAAGCGAAATGATGGCAGGTACACACTAGAACTAAATGCAGATTTGGAAAAGCTTCATCTGTATGAAAAAATACTCATTTTGAAAAATTTGGGGTTGAATGCTTCCTTCTTGCTACCTTACAAAAAACAGGTCGCATTATTTCACATGGCAATTGAGATTCAAAATATAATCACCACGATCACTAGAGCTTTTGAAATAACTCCCAATGAGAGAACTCACGTATTCGAATTTGTTTCCGAGGATATGTATAAACTCGTCCCTTTGACGAAACAACTTTCCAAAATAGAATGGATACATTTGTCGCAAGCAATTGATTTGGTCCACCAAAATGATGCTGTGTTGATGAGGAGTGAGTGCTTGGTAGAGATGCAGGCTTTAAATTGTTTACAAGAAATGACTCAGCTATTGATGCACATTAATACCCAAATCACCAAACTCCAAAATTTTTTCATTTTTATGGAAGGATGTTTGTATGAGCTTAAAACAGTACATTTTGTTGCGGAACATTTTCTGGAGATTTTGAACAGATTGCTACAAAAATTGGAGGAGATTACTTTGGATGGAATTACATTAGTTGATAACTTGAAATCCTTGGTTTATTGCGAAATTCAATCTTGTCTATATGAAAGGTTGCATGACCAAATGACAATATTTTATAATGTATTATCCTCAGAAGCGTGGGAATCGTCTGACAATTTTGAAAAGGATGTATCAGAATCTTCCTCCTATTTTCACACGTTAACATTCAATGAGGGGGTAATTGTATCCAGTCCTTTATTGAAAGATGGCAGAAATCATTTGTTTATGAAAGTGAACCAACTTGTGGCGATTGTTGCCGATCAAGATTTGAGCATAATAAGAAGAAACACGATGCAAGCTACAATGGGTAAACACGACACCATTTCTGGCTCTACCGACAAGATTTTGAATCTTGTCACCGAAAAGATTGATGCAATTTATACCGACATTGAAAACTATTTACGCAAATGGAGAACGATTCAAAATTTGTTGGACGCAGGTCTTGACGAGGACATGGATTGTATATTTTCTGGAAATAATATCGGTAGCTGGTACCAGAGTTTACGAGACATTTGTGATTTTGGTAAAGTATTTGATGAGCCTAGGGTAGCATTTGGTGGATTAGTGATCGTTGAAACAAAACAAGTGCAATCAAAATTGTCAGTTCTTTATGAAACTTTCAAAAGAAACTTGACTGCTCAATTTTCAGTTAAGTTTGCTCAAGCTATCAGAACTTTGGGGTTGCAAATTGAAACTGCACAAAAAAGGTTGAATAAACGTCTCAATTTCAATCTGGCTGGCCGTCAACTTGTTTTTGATTTGGGTGACGTAATTCAGATTAGTGGCGAAACTCATGAATGGGAAAGGTCAATCCTCTTATTTGCTACGATTGAGAAATTCATCTCGAAACATCGTTTCAAATTTCCTCCCGATTGGTTATACACGACGCAATTGGACATGGATTTTTCAAAAGTGCAAGCTTTATTGAAAGAAAAGATTCAATTGGTTGAGAGGAACAAAGAGTTGGTGTCGTCAACCGTGAAGCATGAGTCATTTGAAACGAGTAAGGCTGTAAGAGAATTGGGCGATGAATGGGCAAAAGCAAGACCAGTTGCTGGTGGCTTGAGGCCAGCAATCGCTCTCCAATGCTTGAACGATTTCCAACACAAGTTTCAAGACTTGCTCTCTTATGGGAAGTTACTTAATGAAGTTGCAAAAACCATGAATATAGAGCCACCATTCAATTACGATATGCTGGAAGTAATGGATGACATTTTAAATCTCAAACAAGTTTGGTCCTCTGTGAATGTGCTATGGGAAGAATTACTGCAAATGAAGCTTACACCGTGGAGGGATTTGAATCCACAAGAAGTAAGCCTGAAGTTACACAATCTTTCAAGTTCAATTAAAGAACTCCCATTCAGTATTCGACAATACTCAGCAGTCGATGAGCTTCGAGAAGAAGTCAAGAGATATTTGAAAGTACACCCAAAAGTGTTGCACTTGAGCAATTCATCCCTCAAGGAACGCCACTGGAAGAAAATTATGGATCAATTGTGTCCTTCAACAAAAGCTACAAACTTTACTCTTGGCATAGTGTGGCAGTTGAATATGGATATAAATTTTCAATTGATCCAGGATGTTTTGGACCAGGCCCGCGATGAACGGACAATTGAGGAAAGTGTTGAAAAAATCGAAGAAAATTGGTCTGGAACATATTTTGAGTTATTTAACTACGAGAATAAATGTCGTTTAGTTAAAAATTGGGATTCCGTATTTGATCAATGCGAAGCAGACCTTGAGGTCATTAACTCAATGAAGAAATCCCTATACTACGATACTTTTGAAAAAGAAGTGTCAGAATGGGAACGGAAATTAAACACCCTTCACTCAGTATTGGACATTTGGGTCGAAGTTCAACGAGAGTATATTCACCTAGATGGAGTCCTCGGAAAGGATAATAATGAAGTGAGGAACTTGTTGCCCCTTGAATATTCTCGATTCCAAAATTTAAGCTATGAATTTATATCCCTATTGAAACAAATTTACAAGTATGACCAAGTTATTGATGTTATCATGATTGGAGACATACAAGGTCAAATGAGCCGCTTTTCAAGCAGTTTAAAGAGGATTCAAAAGTCTTTATCAGAGTATTTAGAAAAACAACGAGACCTATTCCCCCGCTTTTTCTTTTTGGGAGATGAAGACTTACTTGAGGTGATAGGCTTTACAAAAAATATTACTAGAATCAATAAACACATAAAGAAGATGTTTGGGGGTGCCGCAAGAATCAATTTCGATGATACTTGCCATTCCATTATAAGTGTGGATAGTGAAGAGGGCGAAACATTGAGATTGGTCGAGCGAGTTTCATTGGTGAAGTATCCAATGCTTCATGAGTGGCTCGTAGAGTTAGAGCTTCAAATTCAACAATCTTTGAGGCACCAGCTTTGCTCGAATTATGAGGCGTGGGAGACTTTTGTCAGAAATGGACTGGAAGCTGAAATGCTTGAACTCATAAGTGGAACTTCTGGCCAGATTTCCATTCTTTCAGTTCAGATCATTTACACCGATTGGATTGAAAGTTCCATCCTGTCTGATATGAATGACATTGCCACTCGAACTGATGAGCTAATCCAGTTACTTACGCGGCTACTCAAAATCTGTCCAGATGCGATATTACGAAAAAAGTCACAAAACCTTATTATTGAGCTTTTACAACAAAAGCAGCTCATTCGTACACTTTGTGCTTCAAATATAGAAAGCAGAAAGGCGCTGTGGGCTGTACAGCAAAAGTTTTATCTTGAAAAAAGCACATTCGAGGTAGTGATGAAACAAGCTTACTCCACGTTTGATTATGGATTTGAATACATGGGTGTTCCTGAGAAATTGGCTTACTCTCCTTTACTCAACGACTGTTTTTTGAACATGATACAGGCCTTGTCTATGAGATTAGGGGGCTCGCCTGTTGGACCGTCGGGTACAGGAAAGACGGAGTCAATCAAAGCGCTTGGTCAGAATTTGGGGAAAATGGTTGTTGTTTTCTGTTGTGATGAACAATTTGACTATCTGTCCATGGGAAGGATTTTCCATGGGCTATGCAGAGTCGGTGCTTGGGGTTGTTTTGATGAATTCAATCGATTGGAAGAGCGAAGTTTGAGTGCTATATCCTCACAAATTGAAACGATTCAAGACGGGCTTCAACATCCACTGGAGCTGATTGAATTGTCGGGTCGCTTCTTGCAAGTTAATCCTGACACTGCTTTGTTTGTCACTATGAATCCAGGGTATGCTGGTAGAAACGAGTTGCCCGAAAATTTGAAGAAATTGTTCAGAACATTTCAAATGGTGCAGCCTGATGTTCAAATTATCATTGAAGTATTGTTAACTTCTATCACGTTTGCGTTTGCTCAAGAATTGTCCGTAACAATTACTCTGTTCTTTACGGAAATTGCAACAAAAGTATCTAACCAAAGACATTATGATTTCGGGTTGAGAGCGATAAAAACAACACTCGGATTGTGTGGTAAATTGAAGTACAAGGACAATACTGAAGGTGATAAAATAAAGTCAAAAGAGTACGAAATCGTTAAACAGAGCATACATGAAACGGTATTGCCAAAGTTGACTTCTAGCGATGTGGAAACGTTTATGCTCTTACAAGAACATTGCTTCCCCAATGTGAAAATTTCATTAGGAACAACCGACTTGTGTTTGGAATTGGAAAAGATATGCAACGAGATGGGTTATCATATCAATCTGGGTATTGTTCAGAAGGCTTTGCAGTTAGCCAGCATTCAAAGATCCAGTCATGGAATAATGCTTAGTGGAGAATCTGGATCAGGGAAATCAACCGTGTTGAAAATGACCATGAAGGCGTTGATGGCGCTTGAGGGTGTAGAACACACCTCAGTCATAATAAGTCCCAAAGTATTTTCCAAAGACCATTTGTACGGAAAATTTGACGCCCTTACTAAACAATGGACTGATGGTTTATTCACTAATGTGTTTCGAAAAATTCAAGAAAATTCAAGAGGTGAATTGGGGAAGAGGACGTGGATCGTGCTTGATGGAGATGTTGATCCTATATGGGCAGAAAACCTCAATAGTGTTTTGGATGACAACCGGGTACTTACTTTGCCAACTGGAGAGCGTTTGGTATTGCCCTCGTCTGTGTCAATTGTGTTTGAAACCACCCACTTGGAAAATGCGACCCCTGCCACCATTAGCAGATGTGGAATGATTTGGTTTGATAGATCGTTAGTGACCAACAATGATTTGTGCGCAGGTCTTCATTTCCGATTGACACATAGCAACATTCGCCTTGAAGATGAGAGTCTCCAGAACAAGCTGCATCTATCCTCGTTGACAAAGGAGTTAATGGGCTACGTCGTTACGATATTGACACCTAGTTTGATAGAGCGTCTAGATGCTCGTAGTAGGGAATTGGATCACGTTATGTACTATTCTCGTGAAAGAGCTATCAATAGTTTACAAGCGTTAGTCATCAACTATATTAAAAGCTTTTTGCAAAAAGCCACAACATTCAAGGTTGGCTCTATGCATACGAAAGAGTATGCTGGTAAAGTGGTGGCTTTAGCTATGATTTGGGCATTTGCAGGTGATTGCTCTTCTGAAGAGAGATTTCAATTTGGGCACGAAATGACGGCGCTCAGCGACTTTGCCTTCTTAGACTT
The DNA here is from genome assembly GCF_000315875.1 of Candida orthopsilosis Co 90-125. NCBI lineage: Eukaryota > Fungi > Ascomycota > Pichiomycetes > Serinales > Debaryomycetaceae > Lodderomyces > Lodderomyces orthopsilosis. Next base: position 1,073,457 of record NC_018296.1, read on the forward strand.
TCCAGAAGGAAATATTTTGGATTATGAAGTTGGCTTCCCAGAGGCGGAATGGATTCCAATAGAGTCAAAAGTTGGAACATTGAATTTACAACCTCAAGAGATCACTAACCCAAACATTATCGTACCCACTGTTGACACAATAAAACACGAGGCTTTGATCTATGCCATGATTGAAGAGCATAGACCTTTGATATTGTGTGGTCCTCCTGGTTCTGGAAAAACCATGACTTTATTCAAGGCACTCTCCAAATCTTCACAGTTTGACGTTCTTGCACTCAATTTTTCAAAAGAAAGTACTCCACAATCTTTACTCAATTCCATGGAAAACTTTTGTGAGTACAGACGAGTGAATGGAGGAGTCTCACTTTGCCCTAGAACCAATGGGAAATGGGTGGTTGTGTTTTGTGATGAAATAAATTTGCCGGGACTTGATAGATTCGGCACGCAGACGGTGATATCATTGATCAGGCAAATGATTGAACAAAATGGGTTTTGGAGACCAAAAGACATGCAATGGGTGACCCTTCGCAATATACAGTTTGTTGGTGCATGTAATTCTCCTAAAGATCCTGGTCGATATGAATTGAACCCCAGCTTCTTGCGCCATGTATGTTTGGTGCAAGTGAATTATCCTGGAGAGCTATCCCTACTTCGAATATATCAAACGTTAAATGACGCAATTTTCAAATGTGCTCCAAACATGAAACCTTTTGTGAACCAAGTAACACGTGCTAGTATTGATATATACGAGAAATCGAAATCAAAACTAGTGAATTACGTATACTCACCTAGAGAGTTGACTCGATGGAGTAGAGGCTTATTTGAAGCGTTGAAAAGTATTGAGTATAAAGATTTAACTCAATTTTTGCGTTTGTGGTATAACGAAGGGTTGAGATTGTTTTATGATAGATTGACTAGTGACCAGGATAAGCAATGGACCATGGATTTGTTTCATAGCGTTTGCGCAACCCATTTTCCTAATGTCGATTTGGAAGCATGTTTCAAAGCTCCTGTTTTTTTTAGCGATTGGATGACGTCGCATTACCAATCAGTCAACAGTCAAGAGCTCAAACGCTTTGTTAACGAAAGATTGAGGGTCTACAGTGAAGAAGAAATTGAGTCTGATTTAATATTGCACGAAGAAATGTTGGATCACATATTGAGGATTGATCGGGTTTTAAAACAGCCCCAGGGCCATTTGATACTTGTTGGACCAAGTTCAAGTGGTAGAACAACCTTATCGAGATTTGTCGCCTGGATGAATGGGATAAAGATAGCCCAATTAAGTGTCAAGACTGGCTATAGCATTGACGACTTTGATGAGTTTTTGAGACGGTTGCTATTACGCGTGGTAGATGGAGAGAGAATATGTATGATTGTTGATGAATCGAGCATTGTTGAAGCGTCATTCATCGAGAGAATGAATGTTTTGTTAGCAAACGCAGAAGTTCCAGGATTATTCGAGGGGGAAAACCATGCTTCTTTGATGAGCAAGTGCGCGGAAAAGTCACAATTACAGGGGTTGTTTCTCGATTCAGATAGTGAATTAAGTCGTTGGTTTACTGATCAGATATCGCAAAACTTGCATGTCATTTTCACAATTGGTGAGTCCCAGAAGGGCAAAGGCAGCGAGATTTTATCATCTCCAGCCTTGTTCAATAGATGTGTTTTGAGCTGGATGGGTGAATGGTCTAAGTCTTGTTTGTTGAATATTGCGTCATCAAAATTAAACAATTTGGTATTGGACACGTCAAGAATTACGCTTGCTGAAGAGGACCTGGAAAAGTCGAAAAGTACCAACAGAGGCTATAAGGAACTTGTCATTGAGTACTTGGTATTTGTTCATTATACTATTAAAAATTTAAATTTTGCCCATGAAACCAATCACCCTGGCAAATTTTTGAGACTTCTCGAAACGTTTATTACGTTGTGTGCTCGAAAGAGAGATGAGGCAGATGAGAGACAAAGACATGTTATTGTTGGACTAGAAAAGCTCCAAGAAACTGTGATACAAGTAGACAAGATGAAATCGTTTCTAGCATCGAAAGAAAAGGAATTGGTGACAAAGGACTATGAAGCCAGGCAAATGTTGAACCAGATGCTCGTGGATCAAAATGAGGCTGAAAGGAAACAGGAGTTCTCTATAGAGACACAAGCAGAACTAGAGAAGCAAGAGGCACGCATTTTTCTGAGAAGAGAGACTGTTTTGAAGGAACTTGCAATGGTTGAGCCAGCAGTTCTTGAAGCACAGAGAGGAGTTCAAAATATAAAGAAACAGCACTTGACTGAGATTAGAAGCATGTCGAATCCTCCTGCGGCGGTGAAGATGACTATGGAATCTGTTTGTGTATTGTTAGGATATCGCGTGTCAAGCTGGAGAGATGTACAATTGGCAATTAGGGGAGATGATTTCATTCCGAACATCGTGAATTTCAATTGTGAATATCAATTACCAATCGAACTAAAAGAATTCATGGAACAAACTTATTTGTCGCGACCAGACTTTACTTTTGAAGTTGCCCATAGAGCTAGTAAGGCTTGTGGGCCGTTGTTAGAATGGGTCCGAGCACAACTTGCGTATTCCCTGATATTAAAAGAGGTTGGTCCACTACGCGACGAAGTGAATATGTTAGAACAAAGAACAGCTAAAACAAAGGCTCACTTGATTGCCATTGATCAAATGATTAAAGAATTGGAGGTCAAGATTGACCAGTGCAAAGATAGCTACAGTGAATTGATAAGAGAGTCGGAGAAAATAAAAATTGAGTCAGCTGAGGTGCTGCAAAAGCTTCTGCGCAGTATTGCATTGGTTGAAGATCTTGAAAAGGAAAGAATAAGGTGGAAGGAGTCAATCAGACTATTCGATCTAACGAACGAACAGTTGGTCGGTACAGCTTTATTGTGTGCGTCATTTGTATCGTATGCCGGAGCTCTAGATGAAAAGGGTCGTGATTATTTGCTCAAGGTTTGGAAGAAATGTCTAGCCGATTTGGACATTGCATATGACGAAACTCTACCTATCGTGGATTACTTGATGAGAAAAGACGACCTTCAGCGTTGGTTGGAGAATGGGTTGTCAGATGATAATTTGATCAAGACAAACGTTGCCTTATTGAGTTGGGTCGAACATCCAATTATAATCGATCCAACAGGGACTATCGTGGACCTTATTGTTAAGTCATATCCAACCAAGATGCTTTCAGTGACAGCATTCAACAATGAAGGTTTCTTAAACAGTTTGGAAAACTCGTTGCGTTTTGGTGGGGTGCTTGTCATAGAAGATGGTGAACAATACAACCCCATTGTCGATGACTTGTTAAGACGTACAATCCATAGAAACGGCGGGAGAATGATGGTTGAACTTGGTGGCAAACTTGTGGATTATAATCCCCGGTTCAAGATGATAATGTGTACGAAAGAGCCCGTTCTTGATCTTAGTGATTTTGTACAATCAAGAACTAATATTGTAAACTTTTCAATCACAAGTGGAACTTTGGAAAACAGAATACTGAACAAAGCTTTGCAGGTGTCAAACCCTGAATTGGAGAAACAAAGAGCGGAATTGATTCTTGCAAGGAGTGAAATAGCAACACGTTTACAGAATCTTGAAGATGAGTTATTAATGTCTTTGAGCGCCACTACCGAGAGCATTGTGGAGGACGACAAAATTCTTGGAACTCTAGAAACATTGAAGAAAAATGGCGTAGATCTCTCCAAGAGACTTGAAAATGCAAAGGACGTCATGGCCGAGGTAGATGGAGTGAGAGAGAAATTCAATTCAATTGCTAGTCAATGCGTGGGTATCAATCGGTTGTTGTGTTCGCTCGAGAATTTTTCGCAGTTTTACCGACTTCCGATATCCGGGTTTTTAAATCTTTGTTTCGATGTGATGATAGGAAACGACTGGCTGGATCCAGAAGCAATTGAGTTCAAAATGTATTGTGAGACGTATGACGTGGTCTCTCCATCATTGGCTTATGAGGATAAAATAGCATTGGCAATGCTATTGGTTATTTTGTGGAACATCATTCATAAGGGGTCGCTATATAAAGACGCCGTGAAATATATATTGCAACATTTGCTCAATCATGAGACTTTGGAGGAATCATTCATGAATTCTTTTGTTTTGAGAAACCAAGCCAATGAAACCAACCACCTAAATGAAGATAAAATTTCTGCTGTTACGAGTGCTATCTCTACATTGGTCGGGCTGACAAATAATTCAGGAGCTCACCTTTTTGAAACATTTGGTCAGTTTTGTCACCCCCTTTTTCATAATCTTCCATTCGAATCGAAGTACAATACGGAATACTGGCTTGAGAAATTTCAATTCCTTTTAGCATTATCTCCCTATGGATTTGATCCCACTTTCAAGCTTCTCGAGGTAGCAGAGATGTTCAAGGAGAAAGCCATAGTGGTATCTATGGGTTCCAAGGAAAGCATTGATGCTGTTGGCAAAGGGATAGAGAAAGCGCGCAAGGAACCAATCTGGATCATTGTGCAAAATGTTCACTTGGCCCCTACATGGTTAGCGCAGTTGAAAGTCGTTATGCCTGAACTCGACATCCATCCAAGATCAAAATTGCTATTGACCAGCGATGCCAATTCAAGATTGCCCCAAGTTTTAACTTCTCAGAGCAAGGTGCTTTATTTTGAACGAGAAACCTCATTTCAAAAAACTGTTCAGGAGTCTTTTTCAACTATTCCCACTCGTCTATTGTCAAGTCCGGTAAATTTGCATGTATTTTTGTTGTTATCTTGGTTTCACGGATTAATCACTGAAATGTGTCGCTACACTCCATTTACATTCAAAAATAAGTTTGATGTGAACGACTCAGATTTGTACTGTGGAATAAATGTAGTTGAGAAGACAGTCCGAGCTACTAATGGACAAGCTGAATTGATACCCTGGGAAGAGATAAGAATCTTGCTCAGTGATGTTGTTTATGGTGGTAAGATATCTAATTCAGAGGATCACGAATATCTTCAAAAACTTTGCAACCACATCTTCAACAGTAATTCACTCAGGCTGGATTTCAATTTAATCGAGAATGAGCTTACAGCTAAAAGCAATGAAGCTCTACATGTCCCGGATAGCAATACAATCCTGGCATACACCAACTGGCTTGAAAGTTTGCCCCATGATATCCCCCTTTCATGGCTCGAGTTGGAACAAAGCGTCAAACAGTCAATGACTAGAAAGTCCAACGAAGAGGTAATAAGGAAAGTCTTGCAGTTAATAGATACAGTTTAGAGCGTTTAGAAATACAATTGGAAATTCCTCCCTGATGCAACTTAATATTTCATTAGAAAGCTAAATAACCTATAGTACACGTCGAATGGGTAAAGAAGTATAGAAGCGGTAAAAATGGGTTTCCCATTTAATCTTCTTCTTCGTCTTCCAAAGTTTGAGCAGCAATACGATCCAAATCTCTTTGACCGTTTTCTGAGATTCTTCTACCACCCTTTGGAGAGATTTCCAAAACACCAATTTTTTGCAAACTTTGAACAGCTTTTCTGTTGATAGAACCTGAAGCGTCAACATGTTTGTGTGGTCTGAATCCTCTGTTTTTAGCACCACCGTACAATTTGTTCAAAGCACCGACACCAACTTGTTTTCTCAAGTAAATGTGTCTAGCAATTGAAGCAGCTCTCTTGTAGAACCAAGTTTCAGCCTCTTGTGGAGGCAATTCGTTACCAGCAGAGGTTTTGACGAGATCAACATAACCTGGAACTTCTAATTTACCTTGTCTTTGCAAAAACTTGGCATAAGCGTTAATGAATTCTTGAGCTGGAACGTCTCTTTTGAAAAAAGTTAGTATATAAGCCAAAATCTAGGTTATTTTGCAGAATGAATCTCGACTGAAATCTATGCTGGCTATTTTGTCTTGGAAGGAAATCTCTCCACGGGAGTGCTCAAAGCTAGGACTGTCCCAAAAACATTCTTTTGATTGTCTTCACAATGGAAAGTTGAGAACGGTCTGAACTTTCCCTATCCACCACGACAGATTTCGAGTCAATAATTCTTTAAGCAAAACCTAACTGTAGGTGCTAAAGACATACCTTACTGATACACCTGGCATGTTTGATATCAAGGGTTTTGCTTTAGTTATTGGTGCAGAAGTAAACAATATATTCTATGGAATATTTCAGGACTCAAGGTTTTTTTTTCATCAGTAAAGTCGCGAATTGACGGCACTACATTACAAAAAATTAGTTTGTGTAATTTAGGGCTTTGCCCTATTTTGCTATTTATCAACCAAATAACATGCTTCTTCTCTGACGTATGCAATACTGCTCAAAGTCACATAGCGACGTCTCTATGCTCCAAAAGTAATTTTCAGCAAGTTCCAGACCAACCGATTGGGACGTCACAAACGTTACAACATCTGCGGGCATGTTTGAGGTTCCAATGTAATATCCTGCATTGGTTGTCACATTGTATTGAGACAGTTTTAGATAGGACAAATCAAATCTCTCCCTCTTTCTATATCTTGGGGAGTTGAGTACCCATCGATTCCAAACTTTGAAGTGATTAATGACGAATTTAGTTGGACCTGACATCATCAATTTGTGCAAGTATTCTCTTATAACTGAATCATCGGTTACAGACCAGCATTTCTCGATAAATACCCTATCCAATCCTTTGTAGGTTTTGCTATGGTTTGAGGTTGGATCAACCATCCAACGAACAAAATCAGTCACGATATTTAGCACATGAAGATGGCTCTCCTCAAGCGCTTCTCCGTAATAAAACGAGAAGCCGGTAAACCCACATGTCCTAATTATAGTTCCCAATATTTCTTTCTGAGTTATGGTCATCTTTGGTCCCAGTACAGCTCTATCCACGATAGTGATTTGTCTCCTCATTCCTGGAGCTCGTTGACTTGATGACTCCATTATCGGATTTAGCTTAATCACATCCAAGAATGAAATGTCAATAATTAATTGTTCAACCAACTGAAATACTTTCAATACTTCATCGCCAATATATCCCAGATGAAGTTCATGCTCTCCCAGAGTCAGGCGCTGGGAGCTCTTTCGTCTTTTGACCCTAATTGTTAATTTTTGCAATCTAGTAGAAGAAGCGACTAATTTCAACAAATTTATAGTATCTGAATAGCATAAGTTATATGGTTGATCCAAGAATAGAGAGACCTCCACAAAAGCGGGTTTATGTTGCAGCAAATATTTCAAGACTCGTTGAATACCATCGGTCGCAGGGATATCTGAATAGTTCAAAAACAAATCCAAACGACGTAGGTTGCAAAGTGTCTCTAGCAACAGATCTGACATCTGTAATGTTTGAGCATGAACTGCTAAGAACTTCAATTTTGGCAACTCTACATCGCTTTGAATTATAGAGTCAACACACTCATCTAAGATTCTCAACTCTGTTAAATTTGGAAACATCATCAACTCAGAGCTATTCAAAAGCTCATTATCACATTCCAAGTAGCTAACGAAATTGCACATAGAAAGCCTGTCTTCGTAGTAGCATTTGAAATTCCGGTCACCAATAATATAGTTCTTGAAACTGGACCTGGCTAATTCACTTTTACTGCAATCTTCTATGTTCCCACCGATCAACTCTTTGATAAATTCCCTATGATAGGTTTTTTTGTCACTGTACAGCTGACGTGACGTGGGTGTAGATAGAACTGAATCGATCTGATTTCGACGTACGAGGCTAATGTTTCGAAATAGCACACCACCTAATCTAATCCTCATAGTGCGACTGGTAGAAGATAATGAAAGTAAATCCCGATAGTAGCCATAACATCGTTCACTATTCGTAATATAGGTATGAGCGGGGAATCTGTCTTCGTCATCCTTCAATCCGCATATATCCACTTGCGCCTCTGAAAGCCACACTATTATTTTGCTGAGAAGTTCCAATGGTAAACTTTCAATCAGTGAAATGGTAGTAGCGACTTGCGCATTTGTTGGCTGCATCACAAGCTCTCTAGATGAATATTTAGCAGTTTTTGTGGGGCTGTCTGAGATGTCACACTCTGGTAATTGTGTAAAGAAGGTTTTATCTATGACGCTGATGCTTGGATTGATTGGTGCATCTCGGCTTAAAGTTGTGAACACAATCTTATCACGCGAAATCAAAATCAAGAACGGCCAGATCGACTGAGAGTATCAAAGCTTGCACGGGATGTTTGCAGAGTGCTATTATGCTTAAATTAAACGTAAAAATTGGAATAAACAAATCTATAGAAATCCTATTGACCAGCTTAAACCTTGAAACCTCTTGATCTTCTTCTACCTCTAGCTCTTTCGAATTTTCTACCCTTGGACAAAATTCTTGGAGCTTTACCCTTGTGTGGACCGAAACCAAAGTGTCTGACAGCTTCTCTGGCATTTCTTGGACCTCTTACAATCAAAGTGTTTTGACCTTTTGGAGCTCTCAAAGCTAATTGATCCAAAGTGATAGCTTCACCACCGTTCTTCAAAATTCTAGCCTTGGCACCAGCAGTGAATCTTAAAGCAGCAACAGTAGCCTTTGGAAATTCCAACAATCTGTTGTCATCAGTAACGGTACCAACAACAACAATGGTCTTTTGGGAAGCACCCTCATTTTTCAATGCACGAGAGATTCTTGAGACTGAAACTGGTGGTCTGTTAATCTTGGACAAATACAATGATTTCAAAATAACCTTGTTAAATGGGGCATCGGTACGACCTAGACAATTAGTTAGTATATGGGGCAAAGGTTTCATACCTAGATCTGCTCAGAAGACGCACGCATTTACCATTGAGAATGGTAATACAGCACTCGCAGATGATCATTCAATCACATTCGTAGAACGAGTCTAGAATGGAGAATATCTAAAGTGATTGCAATTAAGATGCCAGCGCATGATGAAATCAAATGGAGAAATGTACCTCGTTGATAGTGTGTCTACTACCCAGTAAATCCCTCCCCTTCAATAGGCTTCAGGCAAGTTCAGAATACAATTCACTTGATGAATCCTTTTCATTCAATAGTGTGTATGATCTTCGGGGTGGTAAATAATCAACGTCTTCTATGCCTCTTGAACTAATTTTCAATAATTACATACGAGCCAAGAATGAGTACAATTTAACCAACAACTTCAAATAGACATTGTCTGATTTTGGTGCGGTTCTGTGACCTGATCTGATGTGTTGTTTGGTGGTGTGATCTCTACCCATGGTTGATGTTTGTTGTTGATGAAGGTAAGAAAGGTGTGATGAGGTTTGACTCGATTGAAAATTTTGTACTTTTGAATTGTGCGTCAGTATTGTCAGACGCTTTTGTAACCCAAAAAAAAAAGATGTTCGGAATAGTATGTATCACATGATTAATTGTGACTGTCGAAGCGAGCGATTCTCATATAAGCCCAAACCTATTCAAATCCAAAAAGATCTGAAACAGTATGCAACAACTAAGTCCGGCATCATTCCTTGACTATTTAGTGGCCAATTATATTCATACTGTTCGAAAACGCGGGTGCCCGGGTGAAGTTCAATCACGTGATGCGGAAGTTAATATCCGTATTTTCGTTTATCGAACTCAATTTTGTGTTGAGTGAGCGCATGGACGTGGGGGGTGGTGTCACTTCATTCCAATACACGGCCACACATAACCAAAGTCCGGGCGTTCGTAAATTGCTTCCACATAACATTCACCTAGAATAGTAGCGATGGTTCAGTTGACACCAATACGAGGCTTTACAAATACCCCGGTCTCAAAGTCAATATGCATTATATCAACAATATTGCCACTCGTTTTGTCAATCTTATCCATAAAGTATTACTTGAACTTAGGCATTGATCCTTATATCATTGAGTACTACCAATTCTGGAGGCTAATCACATATCAATTATCCGTCATAAATGAGTCTGATTATCTACTAGTCATCCTTCTATGGTTCCAATTTAAAGTATTAGAGAGGTTTTACGGATCTAGAAAATATCTTTCGGTTATTACCTCCTTTGCAATAAGCAATTCAATTGTATGTCTTTTGGTCATGAGCCTTGGGCAGCTCTTAGTGTACTATGTCATGTTTATTGTAAAGGTGGTCCTACTTGGGTACGATGCAGGCAGCGTCCAATATCAAACAACAATTCTCAATACAATCATTCCTGGCCCACTCGGGATCATCTCGTCATTATACGTCACTTATGGCGCCAATATACCAGTATCCTATTATTTCAAGATAGTGTTAAAAAAGCCAAGTTCTGGTGGAAATGACGTCAAGTCCATAGGCCCTTTTTCACAACAATTGAATCTAACCAATAGGTTCCCAGTGCATATTTTATTCACGTTGCTTTTCTTCAACAACGGATTCAAATCTATAATACCTTGTCTGGTGGGATTATTGATTGGGAAATTATACACTTTTGAACTCCTACCAATGGGAACGTCGTGGTTGTTACCAAGGGGTTTTTTCCATATGTTTATAAATCCTCGTAAAAAAGTGGAGCATATTTGGCAGTATTTGCAACAGAGATTCACACACGACTATCAACCTTTATCAGTATCAAATACAAATGAAGAACTCCAAGATCGAAATGTGAGCGAAGAACCAGAAGATAATGACGAACTTTTGGACGAGACCAGACAAGAGGAAAGCAGGATTCGTGCCGAGACCCCTGTGCGACCATTGGGGAGTCAGTTCCTTGACACATTCAGATCGTAACCTTATAGATTGGAGTATATCTAACTATACAAAGTTATTTCTTTAATTGCTCCTTTTTTCTTCTTTCCACATCCCAGTTGTACAACCTGGCCGTGTTGACTTCCATGGTGGTGATGTTTTCTCTAAGAAATTCTAGATCCTCTTCGACAACCGCCTTTTGCTCTTGATTTTTGCTCAAACGCTCGCTCAAGAGCTCAACAGCTTCATCCAATGGGTATTCAAGCATGACCTCAGCCCCCAACCACAAATAAACCGACTCCATCTTCTTAACATCTACTGTAGCTTTACTGTACAACGTGTCATTGAGTTCGTAGCTGAATGTCAATTCTTCATCCGCATCCTCTTCATCTTCATCCTCAATTGCTTTACATGCCTTTATGTAGTTTATAACTTCCAAGTTCTTTTCGATATCGGGGATTTTTAGGTTAACATCAGCTAATTGCTGTTGCTTAGATAACTCCATATACTTGTATTGCTGTAAACGTTGTTGAAATTGAGACATTACTGGTTGAAATTCATTTTCAGGGTCTCTGATTATAGCATCCACCAGTTCAATGAAAGGTGCCTCTGGGATTCCCCTAGGATTGGTGTTTTTCGGTCTTTACGGGATAGTTAGTACCTCTAAGGTGTTTGTATGATTGCAAAGATTTACATACTTTAGTATCTCAGCCATTGTATGTAACTTGGTACTAAATGCTATTGTATATATTCGTTCTTTGAAATTGTTTTCTGGATCAAGATTTTTGCATCAAATTTCGCACAAAATATAGAAAGGAAGAAGAATACGAGAACCCAAACGTACAGCCCCAGACTTGTCGCAAACTACTACATTTTGTTGGAATATCTTCATCTCTTCATTCTTACTCTCTATACAAAACACGCTGTAAATTGAAATACACACTATTTATCTAAAAACCTCAGGCTTTTAAACCACCGTAGCAAGTTTGGTTTTGCTTCTGTCTGATGTCAATTGCATTCAACACAGATTCTGCGGCTTTGACCCCGGAGAGAGCCATGGCTCCGAAAGTAGGCCCCATTCTGTTGGAACCATCAACTTCAGCCAATTCCATACCAGCAATCACCAAACCGGGAACAATTTCTCTTGTTCCTTTGACAATGGCATCTTCTGCTTTGTTCATGTCAAGACCTCTCATGCCTCCCAATTCAAAAACAGATGCAGAGTTGGTTTGTGTTGGCTGTTGCTCACCGCTAGGTTTGAACCCAACGGTGATGTCCTTTGGAGCTTTTCCCAACTCCTCCAATCTCTTAGCAGAGAAGGCACCAAAAGGACCATCGTGGCCAGTAGTAGACAAAACCACGTTACAGTTGATGGTATTTGGGTCCATACATGATTGAGTGTCATGGTTCAATGCAACCAATGTCCAGTTGGTGACAACACCAGCAATTCTCAACTCCCCAGTGGATTCATCACGTCTTGTAATTAGATCCTCAACAGCGGTGGCATTAAACAATTTGACATTGGGGAACTGCAAAACCTTTGAAAGTAAGGTTGACATGAATAAAGCAGCGTGCTTGACGACAACGTAATCACCTTCGTCTTCATAAGCAACACCCAAGTTGTCCAAGAACTGGTCAGCTGGCTTTCTCAACACCATGGCCGAGAACAATTGACCACCCAACCAACAGCCACCACCTGGGGAAACTGATGCCTCAATAATAGCAATCTTTAAATCCGGTCTGTTCTTGGCCAAAACATATGCAGCAGATAAACCAGCAGATCCAGCACCAACAATAACAACGTCTGATTCTGTGTATTTGTCCAAGTCAGCAAAGTACCTCCTGGTCATTGCTCTGGAAACAGTTGATTCTCTAATTGGAGCAAATTGAAATTTTTCCCAGTCAGCAAATTTAACCTCGCCATTAGCCGCATTGGATTTCAAATTGATTTGACGGTTTCCACTTGGAGTCAAGTGGAATGTCTCAGTCGTGGTAGTTTGTAACATAGTTGGTGGAGTCATGATTGAAATTGGTACTGATGTAGAAATTGAAACCAACTGAGAATTTGGCAGAAAAGACTGCCCTATTTATACACCAAACTCAACTGTTCATAGGTTGAGACATTGTAAGTGCATAACCCCCTATTTGACTTTTATAGATTTTTTGGTTGTTTTGAATAAAACATTGAGGAATAAGAGATGGAATTTGTTAGCGCATACTTTGTCTCAGATAAAGTAAATTTTGATTTTTTATTATGCAGAGTAAAACCCTCTTCCATTATATACAGACCTTTCTAAATGCATACTTCTAACCAACAAAATTTGACCTTCTCCAATTTAATAGCATGTCACATGTTTGACCCGAGTTATACTCTATCGACTCCTTTCACTAAATCCTTTGAAGTAACGTTCCCGGAAGTTTTTAATATTCAATTCTTTTAAACCGTTCCGGGTCTCACCCGCATACAGTTCGTCCATTTTAACATAAACAAGAAGTCTTCGTGACCATTTGTGAAATTCCTGTTCGAGATTGAACTGTAATTTAAGGCGCTCGTGCTGGGGTATGATAGTCTCTGAAAAATCATCATTGGCTGTGGGCATCCAAAATGCCAACTTTCCTCCTACAGGTAATCTGTCGCCTGCAAACAGCAAGAGATCATCCAACATATCTGAAAGTTCATATGGCTTCTTTGGTGGTACAAAATCTCGCCTGAGGTGGGCTATTTCACCGTCCACTACGTTCTTCTCTCGACCAGCTGCCTTTTCTTCATTCTTAGCACCGAGTACTCGAAGTCCTTCTCTTACTCCATAAGGCGGATCACATATGATTGTATCTATGCCAAATCCTTTCCTTAACGCGTTATGAGTAAAGTCCATTGTCAAGACATCAATAAAATTGGCATACGTGCCGTAATCCTTGAAATTTGACTTAACGTTTTGCTCTGATCCATTTCCTGAAAGCATCCTCACGTCAATATCGGACCCTATTGCCAATGCACCAAAGTGGGCAGCCGTTACCATAAAAGAACCAGTTCCAGTAAAAGGATCGTAAACTGTGTGGCCACTTGTCACATGGGCCAAGTTACAGGTAACCAACGATAATTCCGCGTCAAACGACGTAGTTCCTATATATCCCCTCTTCTTCAAGTCATAAGTCTCAACCACATTCTTTTCAGTTCTTTCGGTTAAAGAAACAAGACGTCCAAACCAGATATACTTTGGCTTGTCAGCTTTTTCCATTCCAAAAACTTCATATTCCTCAAGTATGGTAAAGCACTCCTCTGGGTTTTTCAAATCAACAGCCCCTTCAAAATTCAAATACCCAAATGACTCTATAATTGCTCTCTTAGCTTTCGAATTTTGACGACCCTTATAGCCCTCAAAGTCGAACCTGAAGGTAGACTTCTTGTACAAGTCAAACCTATCCCCGCTATTGTGTTTTACACTCTGATGGAGTGTGTCATAACTTTCACCTTCACCCCAAACTTCGTATATAGCTTTTGACAAGACTGCTCTCAGTATGAACGAGCAGGCATCGCAGTCGTTCTCTAGCTGAACTTTAAGAAATGGTCTAGTTGGATCGTGTTGGGACAAATCCACATCTATTCCGTGTAAATCAGCTAGTGCTTCAAGCTCTGCTAGTCTGAATTCTGGGTATACCTGAGCTAGTAGAATCAAGTACTCTTTCATTGTAATTTGTAATTTGCAACAACTGGTGAAGATTTTTTAAGAAAAATGAATTTCATAGTTGTAGATGGAAGGGAGAGAGTTTGCAGAATTGTAGAAACATTTAGGTTGAGAACACCAAATAACTTATTTGATAAGGATCTTATTCATTTTAATATAGACATCAACTTCTTTATGGGTATTTCACGAGGCATCGCCTTCAACAGTACATGGCAGCTTGTAATACTGAACCATACACTCTACGCTACCAACTCTTCCATTGATGGTAATTTTTTTTTCCTTTGATGGAATTTTCCACTCGACAAACACAACTTGCCTTCAACCACTATAACAACAACTTTATCAAGATACTCCTGTGAAATAGTGCTTTTCGGAGATACACCAAAAGAGAACACTAATAGTAACCACACTTCAATTCATTACGCTTTGGATTGATAGATTAACGACATAGAGAAGTCTATATTGTATATCATATACATAGTGTGTTTATGCCTCAATAAACTAGCATATACATAACAAGTATTCATTTTCCCCCATACATATAGAGCACTATAGTCAGCGTTTTAGTTTGTAACATTAGTCTTTCAGGGACTTATCTTAAAAATAATCCAATTTAACCACAATTGAAAAATGTCTAATTTAGATGATGATGAAGCCCTCTTTGAGGATTTGTACGATGACGATAACACAAGTCCCAAAAAGGACACCCAAGAGGAAACCACGTCGAAGGAGAATGCTGTTGAGAAGCTGGCTGCCGAGACAGGACTGGATGCTGCGGTAGTAGATGTGAAATCTTCTGAAGCCCCGACAACTTCAACAACGGAGCAGACTGATGCTCAATCAAACTTGGCTCCACCACCCCCACCACCATCTGTAAGTGGTGACGCAACTCAGGTGTCAGCGGATATTCAGTCTGGTGAGCAGAATCAGCAAGCTAACTCAGACGCTGCCACAAATCCAGGACAACCGACCATGCCAGCATTCCCATTTGACCCCACACAATTTGCTCAATTCGCCAGTATGGCGCAAATGCAGGGCCAAATGCCCGGTCAGGTTCCGGGACAATTGCCGTCGGGTATTCCTCCACCACCAATTAGTGTGCCACCTAAACAAGCGGTTTCTGAAATTGGAAAGGATAGTGGTAAAATGTTCATTGGTGGGCTAAACTGGGATACCACCGAGGAAGGCTTGGTGAACTACTTTTCCAAGTTTGGAGAAATCACTGACTACACAATTATGAAGGATAACGCTACAGGAAGATCAAGAGGGTTTGGCTTTTTAACATTCAAAGACCCAAGTGCTGTAGATGTAGTTATCAAACAAGACCACATACTTGATGGTAAACTAATTGACCCCAAACGTGCTATTTCGAGAGAAGATCAAGATAGGGTAGGTAAGATCTTTATTGGTGGTATTGACCCAATGGTGTCGGAAAATGAATTCAATGATTTCTTCTCCAAGTTTGGTACTATTATTGATTGTCAATTGATGATTGATAAAGACACGGGACGGTCGAGAGGTTTTGGGTTTATTACGTTCGATTCACCAGACGCAGTGGATAGAGTATGTGTTAATAAATTTTTGACTTTAAAAGGCAAAGCAATGGAGGTAAAACGTGCTGCTCCGAGAGGTCAACACAATCAACAAGTGATGTTACAGCAACAACAAGCTCAACAGCAGGCCCAGCAGCAAGGCCAATTCTACAACCCGTATGGAGCCGGTCAATATGGGCAAATGTATCCTCAAATGAACCCCGCCATGAATCCAGCCATGAACCAATGGTATCAATGGTACATGTTTCAACAAGCCCAGGCACAACAACAGCAACAAGATGGCTCGTCAGACTCCCAACCTGCTCAGCCTCTTAATCCACAACAACAAGCTGATGATCCAGATTTGGAAGAGTCAGGCGTTGGTACTTCTAGAAATTCCGCCTCAGGCTCTCCTCCAGCTGGAGATGAAGGTGCCAATACCAGACCAAATATTCCACGCGGTCCAAAAAGACCAAACGGTCCTTCCAACTTTAGAGGAAGAGGTGGTTACAGAAGAGGTAGAGGTGGGTTCCATCCTTATCAAAGAGGAGGAAGGAGATATTAAATTAAGTAGTGTATATTAATAAAGGTGTTTTTTACCTTTTTCTACTCGGGCGAGCATTTTTTGCTCTTCTTTGCTCTTTCAATGCTCTAGCCTTTCTGATTTGTTCTGTTGACCTCAACTCTTGTTGTTGTCCAGGCTTATTGTATCCCTTTACTCTCAAGCCAGAATCAAGTGCCTTTTCAACCTTTTTCTTTTGTTTGTGATAATCATCTCTGTATTTGTCTGGTAATTTTGGTGTGCTTTGCTTCTTGTGCTTGAATCTGTGATTGTTTTCTTTTACGTCATCAACAGACGCCGTGTGTTTTAAGTTTCTTTGTTTCTTCCATTCATCGAATTTACCCGATCTAAAAGATGCTGGGATCTTTGTTCCGTTTTCACTGATTATGTACTTCTTGTCTGTGGATTGTGAATTGATGTACTTACCTTTCTTTTTGTCCCATTTCATCACTTGTTTATTGGCTTGTAGTTTATCATCATTGTCCAAGTCAAATGCGGCAGCTTGGGCGTCGTTTACAAACGAAGAAGCAATAGACAATTGCTGATCTTGAATAACTGATGCAGGAGCGTAGTGACTGATGAAATACTGCGGATCACGAGATGTCTTCTTTTTCTGCAATTGATCACCATCCTCAAATGCTTTTTGCAATTCATCATCATCCACTTGCTGTACATACCCACTATTTTCATCGTCTGTCTTAAGAAGCTCTTCCTCAATACCATGCCTTAACCCAGCCAATCGCTCTTTCTGCAACAACTCACGACGTTCCTGGGCCTTACGCTGAATAGGCGCTATTTGACGTCTTCTCTTGTGCATAAACTCAGCGAGACTGTCATTTTCCTTTACACCCTTCTTTCTAATCTCAAACACAGTCTCCTTGACGTTCCTATTTTGCAACTTTGCCAAAAAGTCTTCCTTCTTTTTCTCCAAGTTTTCACCAAATAATAAATGTTGATCATCCCATGAGTTTGTTTCCAAGATCTCTTTGCTTCTCTTTAATGACTCCTGTGATGCTGCTTGCCTGGTCCTATGGTACAACTTTTCACCTTTGGTTGCTACATCTTTCAAAACTTTAATCTCGTAATTGTTCTTTAGCAAGTTCTCATACAATTCTTGGAAAGTCTCTAAATCCACACGCGGTATAGACCCAACAACAAGTCTCTCTGTGTAATTGACACGTGGCGGAATATAAGAGTCGCCTTGTTTATTTTTCAACATTTCACACTTGGCTTCATACATAGATGTCAACAAAACCTTCTTTCCCAAAAAAAGTTCCAAATCTAATAAATATGGCAACTCCTTCTCATTGACAATCGAGTATGCCCAACCTTTGTTTCCTGCTCTTGCTGTTCTACCCACTCTATGAATGAAAATTTTAGATGATCCAGGTAAAGTGAAGTTGATGACGTTTGCCAATACCGGGATATCGATACCTCTTGCAGCCACATCTGTAACCACCAAAATCTTTGTAAGACCAATTTTGAACTGATATAATTGATTCTTTCTTGCGTGTTGATCCAAAGTACCGTAAATATATGACACTAAATAGCCAGCGTCTCTTAAAAGCTTTGTAATATATTCGACATGATGCTTTGTTGGTACGAAAATGATTGTCGACCTTTCCGAAGGAAGTTGATTTGCTGAAGGCATTCTCTCCTTTTTGAATTTATATTTCCTTTTCTTTCCGGAATCGCCATCGTCATCACTTTCCTCTGCTTCCCTTTTGTCCATTGCTACAAGCTTCTTTACCTCTTCGGGAGTACCCAATGGCATCTTGATCACTTCTTGCAAAATGTATAAAAGATTTGCTTCTCTTTCATTGATTTTGGTGGTAAAGTATGCCATTTGCAAATTTTCAGAAATCTTTGATTCAGCGTCTAAACGAACCAACACTGGATTAGTTAAGCCAGCTTTGGCAAAGTCCACCAAAGTTCTGGGTAAAGTGGCAGAAAAAAGTAACGACTGCCTATTTGGTGGCAATGCTAGTAATAATTCGTTTAATTGTTCGGCAAAACCCATCTCAAATAGTCTGTCAGCTTCATCGAATACAATGTACTGAACAGTTGACAAATCGTATTGCATTTCAACTTTTAAATGCAAAAACCTACCTGGGGTACACACTATAACATCTGGTTTGCTTACCATTTTTCCAAAATCCTCCTCCAATGAATCACCACCAATCAATACAATTGACTGCAAGTCAGTTCCGCGACTGAATTCTTTAACTTGTTTATAGGTTTGCAATGCCAATTCTCTAGAAGGTGATAAAATAACGGCCCTCACACCTGTTGGTCTTCTCAGTTTCAACTTCTCAATAAGAGGCAAAACGAATGCGGCTGTTTTTCCCGAACCGGTTCTTGCCATTCCCACAACATCTCTATTATTAATAATCAAAGGAATAGATTTCCTTTGAATGGGTGTTGGTTGTTTATAACCTTTCTTGGATATATTTGAAAGTAAGAATTTTGAAAATCCAAACGATGCAAATGAACCAGCTTTTGCTTTTTTGGCCGTTGGGTTATTGGCAGTGAAGAACGAAGTTAAAATATCGTCATCCTCTTCAGCAGAATTTTCATCGTCGGCTGCTCGAAGAGCTGTTAGTGGTTCTTGCTTACTCTTTTTCGCCTTTTTATTTGGTGGAGCTTCGGACTCATCATCCAGTAAAAGTATCTCGTCTTGAAACTCCCCACCATCTGAGTCGTCGCTACTCAACTCTTCATCTGATAGAGCTGCAAGTGCTTTTGCAATATTGATATCTTCCTCGTCCGACATGCTGCTTTAAACTTGGTCTGAAGTAATAGAGCTTTAATCTCATCTCCATCGCGTAAAAAAAATAATTATCTTAGTTGTATGTCGCAAAATATACGACACTGAAAAACATGGCATGAGGAAGAATGTATGTTTATCTCTAACTTGTCGGAACACAATTTTGTTTTTTAAAGATTACTTTCATAAGGAAGCACGGTTTATGATCTTACATTTCAGAGTGTCAAGGGTGCTCTGTCTACTCAGCTATAAAATGAGATGTAGACAAGAGCTCGGCTAAGACCAAACTTTTATCTTCTTTTCTTCATTCGGTTAAACTTGTGCCATATCACAATGTTAGCTGTGTTTGAATGAAGAATGTTTTTGAGGCTTTACTGTGCAGGGTCAATACTTAATATTTAATAATGCATGTGGGGCTTTTCTTTCGTCTGATTCTTTGAATGCTTTTTGTTCATCGGTTCAAAGGTTAACATTACGTTGGTGCATAGCAACCTGGGGGCAAATTTCTTTTATTACCCCCTTTTCGGTGCACAAAAGAAATGAGATTTCGGGTTCTATCGTGCTTTCTGCCGAGATTTAGTGTACCTGGTATTGTGAATGCTTGGGTGTGATGCAGGATGTCGTACATTTGAAAATTTAGAGGCGCAAACTTGCGTAAACTTGTAGATACAAGATTGTGTGCATTAATTTTTCGAAAATAGTAATTGATTTGTAATCTTCGGACACTTTCAATAGTGACAGTGCTATAGAAGGAGAAGGAATCCATTGTTTGAATAGTCCATTGTAACATCTGCATCATCTAAGTGGTCCATTTCCGGAATTAAGATTTTCCTATTTTTCTTTTAAAAGTCCATTGCCAACCGAGTCGTGGCTGAATCCCATATCGTGCGCCTAAATCAATAGCCATGTGCTTTCTGAATTAGCTTGTCCTCTTGGATTTATTGTTCTATCCTTTTAACTTGGGCGCTCTCTCTCCTGCATATGATGCCATGGTGCCATATCGGGGATTACAAATGCAGTTGATGTTAGACCACAAAATCATATCAATTCTGGTGTTGCAAATTTCTCTCCTGTCGGTCTGGAATTTCATGGAAGTTATTTTTAGGTACTACACAGTCAAACATTTCTAAAAGCTTGACCGATATTTTGTTCACAAGGATTCGGGGCGTAGGTCTCTTGGCATGTATGCAGAACGCGTTCCAAGCCAACCCGAGCTTCTTGGACAGTGGCTTTCTCACTTTGTGAAAGATATTTACAGCTCTTTTGCGGAACAAGAAGCTCAACATGCCGGATTTCTGCAACGGACTTTGTTGCTCCATATTAGTAGAGACGCAAAATAACACAATATCATACTAATTTTTTCCTCGACGAGTGTTCTGTTTCCCCGATTGATTAACAGAGTACAAAAGTTTAGGTTTGATGGATGATTTGCAAGTTTTTTGTAACAAAAACAATTTCGTAAATGACAATTTGAATACAGTGATATATTTGTTTTGGATTTGCCTTTACTTTGATTATAGCTACAAATTTGAGCCAACAAGAAGCTCCTGTCGTTAATTGCGAAAATATTATGGACTCTTGCTACTTCTAATGAAAACATCAATTCCTAGAAACAGGTAGTGTGAAAGGAGCAGTAGGTACTAACATAGAATACTGTAATATTGTCCCACCATCTATATGCAAGATCCCGCCACTCTTCACCGTAACTGCAAGATCGTTCCTGTGGCATTTCTTTTTAGTTTTTGAGATTTGTATTCTGTTTTTGTTCCAAAACAATAAGAATTTCAAATTATTCTTTGGTTTTGTATTACTATTTTTTCTCCAAATATGGAAGGCTCTTTTTAACAATGACATGATTAGAAGCTATCATTGTAGCATACTTCCATAGTTTAATACCTTTAGTCGAACTGTCTTTTATCGCCTCAGTAAAACTAAAGTTTTTAAACGAAGGAACATTTGGAAGGTTTCATTGACATTTGGCATTTGACAACCGAAATACATATAATTACACAAGATGACATGTATAGAGTCTTTACAATTTTATACACTGTGCGTTAAGGACTATCTGAGATGTGAAATTGGCACATAAAGAGAATATGAATAATACTTCATGAAGGATGAACAAAACCAACCAAGCTCGGGGCAAGCTATCGTGCTCTCCCAACGTCAAATGTAGAAAGGAGCACTATTTTGCATATACCGATACAATATTTTTTTTGTTTCTATTGGGTTGGTCTGATATCATATGCATGTATGGTGGATTAAAGGACCATAACCTATTTCATGTAGAACTATCTCGCACTCCTTGGCATAACCTTAAGGAGGGTCGAGATTGTAACCTTCTTCTGTTTCGTATATGCATAATTGGCTACTCTTAGGTACAAAGCATAGACTTCATGTAAAGAAAATTCTAATTTCAGATGTGGTGGGGGAAACCAAACAAGGTTATTGAATTGAGTTTAGTGCACACGAAATAGTGCACAATCAAAAAAGTATTTTCGAAACGAGATTTGCGATATGGCAACTATTAGATTGGTCGTAGTGCCGCACCATAAGCAGGTGCATGGTCATCAGTACCCCTATGTCAAACTTGGAGGGGACATAACTCTAAAATACAAAAGGTGCCGTACTAGTGGTCGTCTAAACAGTCATTCTAACACAATTCATAAGTCGAAAACAATGTAAGTGACTTAGATACTTTTGTAAACCAGGAAGAAACACTTTTTGGATGCACTTGTGTGACCTTAGCTTATGGGGGACATTCACAAAAGATTGTTTTGTTTGCCGAAATACGAAAAGTTGACTCTTTTTATCTCTAAAAGAGGATAATCGGTTTTGTGGAATGCACAAGGATTCTTTATATGCAAGAACTGTGATGTAACCATGCACTATTTGTGTAATTGCAGGCTATGAACTCCTCTTTATCTTGGACTTATTATCTTGGATGCCTACCCGTTTTCAGGAACGCAGAGGCAGAAATTGTGTAACCATTTGCTTGTCTTTGATTGGTATTCCAACAGAGTAATGTAGAGGGACTAAACTGTGTTTTCTCTTTAAGGCCGAACTTCCACGCCAAAAAAAAATCAAAAGAAAAAGGAAATGAAGCGACTGAGAAAAATTTACTTTATTTGGTCTGAACATAGTGACGCATGGCCTTAACAGGGAGGACGTTAATTTTATTACGAGATGAAAGCAACCTATTTTTAGGTCAATGAATACTACGACGAGAGAAAAGAGAGTAAATGACGTAATTGCTAAGTTTTACGACGAGAAACTTTAACTTTAAGCTTTACTTTTTTCCGTTTTGGAATTGAATGGTTATGATACCTGAGATAGAAGCACTGCAGTAACCATACCGCCATAAACGTTTAGGTTGCATAGCAAACATAAAAATGTATAGAAAACGAATGCTTGTTTCTTTGTTTTCCTTTAAAACGTGGCTAGAACAATGTCCGGAAACAGAAACTTTATGTTGGAGCAGATGATTTTGCTTGTACGTCTTTGCGGCAGAAAATTGACGGACTTTAGCAAAGTTAACTATCTTTACTGAGATTAGTTTATATTTTTTGTATCGTATGTCCCATACTTTATAATGCACAATGAACTATCTAATTATTTCGGTTAAACTTGTAACTCACATATTGTTTACAAAACACAACAATAAGCTCAGGTTTGGAATTTTTTTGCGTAGGGTAACACTTACGAACCTAGGTTGTGCTCTACACATGGTAGAAGAGGGATGAGTTGGTCCCTTTATATCCCAATGAGATGATCGAAGAAAATACATCAAAGCAAGGAGAATCAGTCAATATCAGTGCATATTATTTTTTCTTTTCGTCGGCTAGATTTATTAGTTTGCTGAGACAATAATTATATCAAAGTATTGTTTTGTGTGCATCAAAAGAAAGCTACTCTTAAGTACCATTGCCCCCAAAGCACCCATTATTTTGTCATCGAAATACTAATAACTTTAGTAACAGAGAGGAGTCGACCCCTCTTTAAAAGTACAAGAGTGGACATTGTTACAACGTTATTGTTACTGAGAAGGGGGGAGATTATGTTGAAACGGAAGAGTCCGAAACTTCTTGACTGCCCGTATTTCAAAAACAAAGGAGGGAAAAGAGAACCGTTCACGCACACAAGAATGAAAAGCATCGTATATGCGAAAGTAATCGCAGTCAGCATGTGCATGCTGTTTAGCGTACGAATAGGTAACAATGATGGACGTGGCATGGCTGAAGGGAAAGACGTTTCGGTATAACAGCAGCCTATTTAGCCAAGTGCAAGCGAACCTGCATATGGCTCAAATTAAATTTAGACTTTTCTCATTTGTTGTGGTAATAGCTCAATGTAAGATTGTTGCATTTTTTTCTGTGTTGAACGGATTTCTTGGTAAAAAGTGGTTTAAAGTTTGTATAGGGACCTTGATAGCAAGGTAGTCCCTTTCAAGTTTCTTCCTTGCTACTTGTTGATTCAAACTTTAATGAAACCCTTATTCGATCCCAAACTTAGTTGACTTGATACATTGTGAATTTTCAACACAAGAGTGGGGCAAAGCAAATGATTGGAAAATTGCTTAACAGACTTAAAGACAACAAGATATGTCTTTGTGGAAATATTTATCTATATGCAGGTAGTAGCCTTTTCATGAAAAATATTCAAAAAAGGATAAATAAACTTTTGTCTTTTGTACCTCATGCACGAGGTCCTAATCTGTTTCAGATTTTAGTCTTTTAATTTTGGTTTCAAAGAAAGAAAGTGTTCCATAGTTTGAGGATAGAGTTTTTGACAAACTACACGGAACAAAGCCATCTAATTAACCAGTAAATAGGACAACAATAAGGAAAGCTTGATCAACTATGCTCTTGAATAAAAATCACATGTAAAAGTGTGAAATTAACCTTTTACAAAAGCTTCGCTATTATTGCTCAGCAAACTGGTAGAGTGACGACAAATTAGGTTTTGTTAACAAATTCCATTAGGGAGATAACGTGAGACGGTTATGTGTCCAGATTTGAATAGCAACGTTGATAGCATAAAGCTAGGTTCTAGCAAAATTGAGAGTAACCTCACAAGGGAGTAGGTTTTGTGTTCGCGGACTTAATGTTTTGATACTTAGCTCGGAACAATCAAAAAAATAGGATGACAAGAAGAGGAGATACAGTTGTGGTGGAAGCAGATGGAAGCACGAGACACGTACCATTGAAGATAAAACCTGAAACAACGGTTTGTAAAACCCGATCCGGCTGTTAATCCACCTATTGTACTTTTGTGTCCGGTATATATTTTCTATTATGTTGATTCCATCTTGTCGAGATAATGATGTGCCTATGCATGTTTAGTCTTACCGAGAATCTAAAAATGTTAATGGTTATGAGAAGTAGAGTAGACATAATGCTATTCTTTTCTACTGAAACAAAATAATGCAAGAGCAAACGTAGCAAACGTAGTAAACGTAGCAAACGTAGCAAACGTAGCAAACGTAGCAACCGTAGCAACGGTTAGGGATATAAATAGAGAGAGTAAATCATAGGTGGTCTCAGGTACACATTGTGCTGATGTCTACATATGTAATGTCAATTCAAAAATAATTCGGCAAATCGACCTGAACGTAACGAAGTTTTCGTCAGGTACATGATTTAATATACCCGACATGCTGAATCAAAGATCATCATAGCCACGCACTGTACCGGTTTACCGCGGATGTGCTCCATCACTAAGTGCAAACGTATTACCTCCGCGTTTGTTTCTTTTTTTTTTTTTCTTTTTCTCACTTTGGTCATTGGAAGACAAGTTTGTCAGAAAATGATGACATCTACAGCCTCGAAGCCCCGAAGACGACTTCGGTCACTGTACGAGTTCGCCTAAAACCTGATCCCTACAAAATCTAACCGTACAACTACAACCGAACTGGTACTCTCCAATTCTAAATTTTTCAAAAACGTTCATGAATCTACAAAATGCATCACTCTTGAAGAACCTCATTTGTAAGCACAAAAGACGGAGAACAAGGAGGAAAAAATTTTTTTTTGGATCTATTGTCTTTGATTATAAAAACGTATGGACGTAATCAAGCAACGCTCAGATCAAATCGTCATAGTCTTGAGTGTACCAGCCAGATAAGGTACCCACCAAAATTTTGGTCGGCTGGCTTTGAACGGCTCTAAGTGCCACTCTTCTTGGGCCTGTTATTGTCACCTAATTTCTTCGTTTATGAAGTTTTTGACACTTTCTCATTGTCTTCTTTGATCTCCAGAGCAGTCTAAGAGCATAAAATTTTGAGTTTGTATTACATTCTATTTTGTTTCTAGATTGCTATCCCTTATGAAACCTACAAGAATGCATTGTAATTAAAAAGAGGAAAAAAAACTATACAAGCGACAAAGTTTTAGTTTTAGCTTAGCGCGAGTTTTAAAAAATGCGAATGACTTGAGTTGTTTTTAGAGTTTTCTATATTTCAGTTTTGTGTTGGTTGATAGGTGATGAGCAGCAGTTGTAATTGTTTAGTAGCTATTGTGTAATGAGTTATTGGTTAGACTTGGGAATGAAAAAAAAAGAAATCGTATTGCAATTGAATGTGTAGTGTGTCTTCGGCAAAAAAAAAATAAATTAAACAAAAAGCCAAAAACAAAATATTTTAATTTCTAATTTTTTATTTAAGCCTTCTTTTTGTAACCTAAGCTAAATCCTATCTGCAGCTGCTCTTATTCATCAGAGCATACGTACAACGTGTAATTTGCTTTTGCTATAACCAGTATTTTCTATTCCTGCATTGGTTTTCTCACTCTTTTGTTACTTTAGTGTATTTCCGCTGTTACGCTGAGTTTTAGTTTTTTTTAATTTTTCGTGATTCTTTTGTATTCTTTCCTTCTCTGTGTTCTGTGTTAATTTTTATTATTATTACAGACTTTCTTAAGCCCATTGAATAACAATAATAGAAATTAGATTAAACAATTATAAATTTAGCATTTGGTTTGTTCCTGTGCAACTTGCTAAAATTGAATAAAAAACAAGGTACCTAAGCTTTTAAAAAATATATATTTTGATCTAATTCCTCAGTGATTAGCTGACAACTACGAAAACAAAATTATACAAACAATCCCTTCCTTATTCTACAGATATTCTCGTTCCGGAGTATTCAGATAATTTTCATACTTTTTTTGTTGTTCTACTCAGGAACTGTTACACTTGGTTAAACATTAATTTAATTATTTTTTGTTTTTCAGAAGTTCCAAGTTCATGTTCAAGCTTCTTTGAGATTGTGGCACAGATTTCCAGATTTCCAGATTTCCAGATTTCATACAAACGTGAAAATCGTCGAAATAACTACTACATACGTACTTGGTCCCATCAACTCAGTCGTCGTTGTCCTCAAGTCAACATTACTGGTGCCAAACATATAGAATACAGGGGTTTCAAGCGCATACGAAGAAACTTAAATTTTTTTTGATTCCAGAACCTTCTTAATTCATTTAAATTGACTTGAGAGACCGAAGTGTAACTGTTTCTTGATCCCGCGCCAATCAAATCTCGGACATTAGAGTGCTTGCCTCCCCATTTGATACAAAACGGTCACACCCATTACATTATATTAAGAAGGTTTCCGTTTAACGTTATATTAATGCATAACACCAAATGCCACAACTACCCTCGGTATCTGAACTATTAGGTTCAACTAGAGTAGAATCAGCGGCTGGTGCAACAGTACAAACTTATCCCCATTCAAACTCCTATGATTACAACGAGAGGAAGGATTCTACTACTTCAATTTCTTCCCCTACAATCTCAAATGACGGATATAGGAGACAATCTACCGATAAATCCAGACATCAAAGACTACCGTCTATTTCCAACACTATTCTACCTACAAACAGCAAAAGGAACTCCATTGATACGTCGCCACGCTCCTCGGTTCATCTACCGAGTCTCTCTTATTCATTGATTCCGCGAAATAAAAGCAACAACAATATTACCACCAACCTAGAATCCCCACCAAGCTCGCGGAGACTGACAGAATCGTCGATTAGCAGGACAACCAATAACCCAGCAGCTCCACTGGTTCTTCCAAGAACTAACTCAGGAAACTACTTGCCTAATCAATCTTTCAAATTCCAGCAGCCACTGCAACAACAGCAATCGATACAGCAACACGAGGAATCTCTGAAGTCAGGGATTGTGCGGCCACAGGTTGGCTCGCCAATAGGAAGCGCAGATAAGCTTCAAACGTTGCACATGTATAACAATTCGCCATCTAATTTGCACATGCAACCGCCTCCACCCCCTCCTCCACCATTACAGCCCCTGTTCTCATCCCAGACTCAATCAAATTCAAATACAGTGTCTCCTACACATAATCCTCTAACACTGGAAATAGCCGCTGACCACATCAACACTGCCACTGTTCCTCAACATATAAATTTACCACTTACAACACCCTCACATGGTAACCCACATGGTAACCCAGCCTTCCTAATATCCAAAAGTGCCCCAACAAGTACAACTACCACTTCGTATCCGCTGTATTTCTACCAAGCAGCACCGCCAGGTGACATACAAGTGAGGCCTCCTCAAGAACATTACTTCACCCAACATGCTCCACAGGCCACATCTATTCCAACTCAAACGCCCCCACCAACTTCTTCACGTAATCAAAACCAAGTTGTAGCTGGCCCTGGATACTACATTGTTCAACAACCACAACAAATTCCACTTCCACCAACGGCGCCACAACAACAAGTACAAGCATATGCGCATCCACTTCCCCCGCATTCACTACACCACCAAGCCCCTTTATACCAAACACAACAAGGGTTTCATGATCAAGTACATTATGATCCACATAGGCCACCAGCTTCAGGCGCTTTAGTAGGTCCACCACACATGTACGCTTACAATGTTCCTTACAGTGACGAAAACAATGCTCTTGTCAATAAGCGCAAAATTATCAAACGAAGAACAAGAACTGGCTGTTTAACATGTAGAAAGAGGAGAATAAAGTGTGATGAGAGAAAACCATCATGTTTCAATTGTGAACGCCTGAAGAAGGTTTGTTTGGGATATGAAAATTTGTCGAACTTACAACCAAGGAAAAGAACAAGAGATACAAGCCTAGACTTGCCAACCACTGAGGGAGGTGCTACTTTGAATCAACAACCACAAGATGTCCAACAACAAGTACACGATGATAGGAGAAGCAACGGTTTATGACGTTTCAGTGGCGTTGCAGGATCAGAAAAAGACTCGACGGTCGAACCGTCTACTCAGAAGTACATAATGGCAACGCTGGAAAATCCGAGCGGGATTATCACATTCGTTACACTAAGCCAATGTAGTACCACACTCGCTTCTATTGTATAGGTAGATACAATAACAGATGTTTTGACAATTGGTACTATTTTTGTAGACCATTTAAATTAAGCTCTAGGTGCATCAATTCAAAAGTTGTTGTTCCTTGATGCATAAACTTTTCTCTACTGCTGTCAATATGCAAAAGCATAATTATAATATGTTACAAAAAATATTATATAGAGTTAAACCCTATTCATGTTATTACTCCCTGATGATAGTTTTGACGTAATTGTAACTCAAGAAAAAATCTCGTAAATGGGTCGGAGTAAAGTGTACCTTTTGAGACACAATACATCGCAGTGGATGGAATGAAACGAAGGAGAGTGTAGTTGCCAGGTACAACCAAGGGTACACAAATGACCGCCCCAATTAACACAAGACAAAAACAATACAAATAAGCATATGTTTGAATAATAGTGGTTTCCTTTTGTTGACCAATTGTGATGTATCTATCACCATATTAAGTAATAATTTTATTTGTTTGTTTATAATTCAAATTTTAACGAATTACAAAATGATGATTGCATAAACAAAAGTAATTTATTATTATAATATTACGCACTAAAAATTACTCTACAGCAAAGTGAACTTTGTGTAAGAAGCTTCTAAAGGACGTGTACCAACTGTCAAAAGTTTTTAAACAATAGTGAATGAAAACAAGTAAACAAAGCATTAGCAAACTTTCTACTGATAAATTAGATAATCACGATAGCTGTATGAGAACAATGTTCGTAATTTGTTAGAGGCGTCGACAGACACTGTTGTGAGATCCACTACTGTTCGTTCTTTTGCTTCAATGTGCTAGGCTATGGGTAAACTTTGAAATGCATATGAATTAGCCAGTACTCCATATATTCGCAAAATAGTAGTTGCAAACTAAAACATGGAACTACTCAAAGTCACCTTTCCAACAAACATTAGGCCCAGCAAGATGGCTATGAAACCATACAGGAGGAGTGATGATGCTTGTATTGTTGAAAGAAGTAATAAGCGCTTTCAAGAGAACAATAGGGGTTTTGTGTTTTGTGTTTGATAGTTTTTTGTACAATTTGACCAAAACACCTATGAATTAGGGTAATCAAGGAAGACCCACGTTACCCACGGAAGCAGTTATCAAACGTTTGCTTGTATAAAAGAACGACCTCTGACCAATCAAGTTCAGGTAAAGGTTAGCGTTTTGAAACCACCGCAACAGCGCAATCTTAATTACAGAAAAAGGATTAGAGTACCTCCTACATCTTTTTTCTTCCCTGATTGGGGGAGACTTTATTTAGAAATACAAATCCTATTGTTCTCATAACCAGACTCCACAGAGAGCTATGCAAAGAAATTTTCAAAGCTTCTCTTAGATTTATTTACCCAACAAAGTGAAATTGAATGAAATTGGGGATATTCTAGATTGCTACGTTTCTTTTGTGTTTCTTTTTGGATTCTATCTTGACAAAAACTCATTATTATGACTCTTTGAGTCGAGACCGGCTAGTTGTAACCGTCAACTTGGGTTTTTCATTATCAAGACGATATCAACTAGGAGCAAATTTCTTTTTTCCGTTTTCAAAATTCCACTTTTTAATGTGGGGGAGAAACTATGTACTGAAAAGTTACACCACACTGTATAATGCACAAATGGTAAAAGGACTGATGTCTCAATTGATAAAGCTACTTTGACAGATTATATTTATTTTTCTTTTTTGTCTTGACTCTTAGCCTAGAGATAACAAATCAATCACGTTTCACAATTGGTTATGAAAAAAGCTAAATAACAACCGAAAGCTAAAAGTTAGTTATGGGTAAATTGTGCCATCGTTTCAAACCGAAATGGTCTTTAAGTCTCCGCTTATATTTGTGGCAACAAGCTTTATAGTGACGTAGACCTTACCTTCTTTTGTGTTCAAATGAGTAGGGGCAGGTATACACGAATTATAATATAACTTTTGCCTGTGCTGTTGCATATGTAAGCGACAAATAAACTTTTACATTTATGCATCATTTCCAATCCTTGGCCGCCTTGATTAATAGTAGTTACATTACAGCATTTAGTAATTCGTAACCGAATCCTCAGCAATCTTTTCAAAAATAAGCTCGAAACTCAACGCCCGCTTTATGCGATCTCCCCTTGACTAATCGTGTTTGGTTATTGTTTTTTTTGTTGGGGAAACATAGCTTTATGGAATTTTCAACGGATTTGTAAAACCTTGTAGTCAAACGTTTGCCGGATTTATCACTGAATTGTAGAGAGGTGGCTTGGGAAAGGGGAGAAACACATTTGAGTTTGCTAGTTGCGTGTAATAGCAACAGTTCTTGTAGAAGATCACTGAGTGGGGTTTATACAAACTATCTTTACTTGGCGTACAACTAGTTCGATATGTACTATGATGATGGTTTGATTGCAGAAGAATCAGTACGACAGGGGCCAAGTTGCAATGTAACGATAAGCAGTTCACCCAGAAAAATCATTTTACATCACTGTTTGCTCATTTAATAACCAGACTTGCAACTCACACGAAATTCCTTGTTCTCAATGAACCATTTGGCAATTGTGTTGTATAGAAAGTGTCCCACAACCTCGCTATCTGAACCTTCACTCTTATGACGCATGAAATCGCACAATAAATTGCTGTTTTTTAACCGCATTGCAGAGAGGGGTCGATGCTATGATTAGTTTAAAACTTGATTCACATAGTATTCATCTTGGATCGAAATTATTAAGCCTCTTGACCTCATCAATAAACGCAGAGCCGTAAAGCGCCAACTCTTTCTGGTTTCACATAGCCTAATCCGACACAGACAAGGAAAGCATCACACTATCACGAGCTTTGCTACGTTATACCTTTCAATTTCATGAAATGTCCGATTGGCAATGCTCGTGTTTCACATTTCATCAAAGCATTGTGAAACGTTTGAAGCTAACTCATCGTGAGTTGAAACCCTTTTGAAATGGTTTATCACCCCACTAGGGAATACAATCAAACATACTTGCACCGCATAAACATCAGTCGATAGTGAATAAAGCTTTTTAATTAATGGCGTTTAGGTGCAGATCAGTTTCCGAACCGCTTAACGCTTTTCAAAGTCGCACAATAATTGTAAGATCTGATGTACACGAATCATTTATCAAAATAGAGGGTGCGGGGATCTTCTAAGAGTTGCTCTACCATGTCAGAGTAGGAGCGAATGTTAAAAAAATCCCACATTTGAAAAGAAAACTGGACAAATCAATTCTGAGTTGAACTCTATTTACAAATTTCAACATAAAGAAGTAGAGTTTTAATGGTAGTGTAGTCAAGTTCGCGTTGTCAAGTAGTAATTTGGAGCTCGAATCAGCCAACGCAACTACAAGCGAGAATTTGCTTTGGCTATGAGACTTCGAATGAAAGTACACCGTACTGAGACTTTTACTTTCTGCTGAATTGACAACCCCCCTGAGCAGGCTAGTCAAATCTCAGAAACACTTAATGTAAATTGAACATGCATTCAATCTTGAGTGATTCCAAACACCCACTTCGAAATGAAATTGATGTTCGCCAGTCGACCACGCACACCCAGTCTTGTTCGTTCCAGTCTAATGTCCGAAGTAGTCAAATTCTAACATTCATCCTCTTGTGTCCAATATCAATGTTGAATGACAATTGCTCCAATCATAGGACTCCTCCCTCCTTTACTTACCCACCAATCTGTTCTCTTTTGGATCAGTCGTGTACTTGAGAATTTCAGGTTGCAAAAGAAGAGAGAAAAAAAATATAATTTGCGGCGCTCCGAAAATTTTAGTTCGCCGAAAGAGTAGTAGTAATAAAGCGGCGTTGCTTCCAAAAACTGCAAGCGATAAAAATTGGGCTGAGGCAAAGAGACATCTTAAGGGTGAATGAACGAAGTAACTTTTCTGTGAATGAGGCTTAGAAGCCTTTTTTGGTGATATCCTTGTTACTTTACAACTTTAGACACGAATGCAACCTTGAATATAGTTTTAAATTAAGTTTGTAGGAAGTGCTGTATTGCCGTGTCTGAATTTCTTTTTCCATATCATGCCAAAAAAACTTAAACGACATCTGTCAACACGACAGTGTAGTAAAACTTTCTTATGGATAAGTAATACACTAATACAAGTGCAGTTAGAAAGTTGGTGTCTAGTGTCTTCACGTTTCAATTCTTCGATTAACAGTGTATCATTCTTATCAGACTTCCTTTAACAATTATTTTATTTTTTATTTTTTTTCTTACTATATTGCCGAATAAAGATATTAGCGGGCGGAACCTTTTTCCCTTTCTCTTTTCTCTTCCTTACTGATTGGCTAATATTATAATCTTCAACAATAATTTCCTATAATATTGTTTGTCAAATTCAGCGATAAGAGCAGTTGTTTATACATTATAAATCCTACCAGTAGAAAACTGAAAGACATATCACCCCAACAATCGGCAATCCAACATTTCTTGATAAGACACTGAAGAGAAAAAAAAAACGAAAAAAATATAGCGCCAGACAAAAGCAATCTCATTTTAAGTTGATTGGGGAAGTTTCTCTACAACTATAGCAATCACATTCATCAGGGACAAATAGTTGTGACTGTGTTTTCACCAATCAGTCAAAGTGTAATTCATTATTCATTAAGTACACTCGCTACACCTATTCAAAGCGTCTGGAATAAAGCCCACTATTCCGAAATACACATATAATCCATCATGTCAGTCAAGACCCGTAAGATAGCAGTTGTTGGATCGCGTGCAGTTGGGAAATCATCAATGACAGTACGTTACGTTGAAGATCATTTTGTTGAAAGTTATTACCCCACAATCGAGAACCAATTTAGTAAAAATATCACCTACAAGAATCAAGAATATGCCATTGAAGTATTGGATACAGCAGGTCAAGATGAATATAGTATGATGAATGAGAAACATCTTGTGGGAATCCATGGATATTTACTTGTATACTCAGTCACGTCTCGACAATCATTTGAATTGATTGAATTTATTAGAGATAAGATACTAAATTCCATTGGGAATGAGAACATACCCATGATTTTAATTGGAAACAAGCGAGATCTAACGCATCAAAGACAAGTTGAAGAACATGAAGGGGTTGAGCTTGCTCGGAAGTTTAATTGTCGATTTTTGGAGACTTCTGTGAAAGAAAATTATCATATAAACGAAGCTTTTGAAGGATTGATTGATAGGATTGAAAGGATACAGAATCCACCTATTGTGAAGAAGGAGGACAAGTGTGTAATTATATAGAATATAAACTACAATTGGGAGAGCTATGGGAATCATTTGTAATGGATCGATTCTTCAGTTTGCGTTCTTATCTGTTGTCACGTAGCTATTATTTATATCCTTAGTCTACAAAAAATCCTGTCTAACAACCATTCCCTCCCTAAAAGATGAATTGTAAATTACAATCAATTGGATGTGATGATGTCAATTGTGGCTTTTGACTGTATTTTGATTGCAAAATTTGTCTCATATTTTGTAACAAACTCAAATATGATTGATTTGGATTTTGATTCATCACTGTGAGGAATGCATAGCTCATTGCACCGGTGGATTGTCCACCTTCTTTAGCATCAGCACTTGTTTGATTATCTTTACAGCCACTAAAAGAAATAGCATCACATGGCGCTGTCTTGGTTTGTTTGCTATACTCATTTGCTTTTGATGCTCTACCTTGATTCATAAAGCTCTTGACGGCTGAACCTAAGCCTTTTACCATGTCGACTCTGTTACCTGAAATATACGACATACCAGCTTTTAATAATCCTTGACCTGCTTCAGCCATCACATTTGGTTCTTTCAACACACCTTTGGTGGAGTACATATATGGTAAATCCAAAGCTGAAGCTGAGTGACAAGAGTCAAATAATGCCGTCAATCTGCATCCTGGAGGCAATGTCTTCACCAACATATCATGTAAAAGATCATCAACAATGAAACCATTGGTTTGGAAATCCAATGGATAAATCACTTCATCGTATCCATCCTCTTCATCATAATTTCCATATTGATCAGGTTGATCTTCAGTTTGCCCACCATGACCAGAATAATGGAAAAAGAGTGAATCATTAGGTCTAGCATCTTTCACCAACCATTGAATGGCGTCCAAGATGTTTTGTCTAGTTGGAATAGCACGTTGCGTACGTTGGTCATCAGTGAGCTTCACAATATTATCTTCACTAAATCCATGACTGATTAAAAATCGTTCAACATTGTTGACGTCATTGATGCAACCATTTAACTGATTTTGAGTACCAAGGTAATTGATTCCGACAAGTAAGGCCTTTTTACGACCATTACACGAGGAATACTGGTAGTTGTAATTTTCAACACCAAATGATTGTTGATTAGTGGGTGGTCGAGAATAATTTCCAGATCCATATTTATGTCCATAATCTGGTTCACCATTCATACCAGGTTGAGCACGAGAATCGTACCCTTGTTGTGGTTGCTGTTGACTATAGCCTCCATATTGTTGCTGACCTGGAGGTGGTCCCGATGGTGGTCCATAGTTATTATATTGGCCTGGTGGGGGTCCTGATGGTGGTCCATAGTTATTGTATTGACCTGGTGGAGGACCTGGTGGTGGTGCATACCCTTGTGGTGCACCATATCCTTGTTGTTGTTGTTGTTGGCCACCATACGTGTGTCTGCCTGATCCTGGAAACATAATGTTCTATAGTTTTGCTGTAACTTCAGTTGTTGAAGAGGAAGTTCCAATTTCAAATTTTGGAATCATTTGCAATATTTTGTAAGCCTCGCAAAAAAGGTCCTTGAGCCAAACACACTACCTTCTGGTTATTGCAACACAAAAAGAAGACATAAATGGAAGTGGTGACTCTGGCACAAAGTAGACAGTTGTTCCGATACATCTCAAAGGTAATTGTTCTCTCCATGTGTATGTGTATCTTATCCTTACTCCTTCAATGTCTTTAGTAGCTTAGTAACTATACCAATTTCTATATTTAGGTCATTAAAATACAATATTATATGTTTAAGAAAAATTTCGGTTGAAGACACAAAGAGAGAGAGAGAGAAAGAATAGATTTTTCAAATCGCTCTCCTTGAAACAAATTTTCGTTACCTCCGATAAAGATAGCCAGATTTGGGACGAATTATTAAACTCAGACTGTGGACATACTTTTGTTTTAAACTAAAGCGAAAACATTCTCCGCAATACAAAAAGAATGGACCAACTCGCCCCCCAAGTTGCTAGACGAAAGAAACATCATGGATCGAAGAAGAAACCTTTGAAAGCAGGTCCTGAGATATCTAAAAATGGAGTACCTTACGATTATATTGTGATTATTGATGCGGGATCAAAAGGTTCGAGGGTTCATGTGTACAACTGGTTAAATCCCGGCATGGCGTTAGACAAAAAAATCAATTTCAGTCAAACTAAAAAATTGGTAAAAATGAAAGATGACTCTGATGACGGTGAAGAATCAGAGGCAGACGACGACAGTGATGACGACGACGAAGATCCTAAAGAAAACAAGCTACTATACCCCAAAATCAAAACAAAAACTAGATGGCACAAGAAAATCACCCCCGGTATATCTTCATTCAACAAAGCACCTCACAAAATTGGCAAACATCATTTATCAAAATTATTATCACGGGCAAGCAAAATTGTCCCTAAAGCTCAACATCATCGTACTCCTATCTTCTTACATGCTACTGCTGGGATGAGACTACTACTGCCTACTGAACAACAACAAATATTGAATGAAATTTGCCTATTCTTTGAAAATAAATCAGATTTTTTCATTCCGGATTGTGCATCTCATGTTAATGTTATAGATGGTGATTATGAAGGGTTGTATGGGTGGTTATCGATAAACACCTTAATTGGTGCATTTGGTGATCCTTCTTCTCATCAACATGGGAAAAATCACACCACATATGGGTTATTAGATATGGGAGGTGCTTCAACTCAAGTGGTTTTTCAACCTAATATAACTGAAGTTGATGAACATCAGAATAACTTATATCATCTAGATTTACGTCAAGTGCCTACAATTGATGATAATAATCAGGATTATAAAGTTCCTCAACAAGTTGAGTATAATGTTTACTCTGATTCATTTTTGGGGTTTGGAATGTATCAAGCAAGAAGCAAGTACATGAAATCACTTATTGCTTCTGATGATAAAGAAGACGAATATCATTATTGGGGGTTGAGTAAATCCCCCATTAATGACCCATGTATACCAAAGGGGTTCACAACATCAGATTATGTAAATGATCGTTCATATGATTTCATTGGAGAATCCGATTTCGAAAAATGTTTAACCGAAATATTTCCCGTTTTACAAAACTCTACGCATGGAGGTGGAGGTCCAAAGACAAATTGTAAACAATTTAATGAAGGTGATGAAGTTAGTACTTGTTTATTAAATGAGTTGATTCCATCATTTGATTTTGATGTGAACCATTTCATAGGTGTAAGTGGATACTGGGATGCGATTGAAGACTTGTTGTCACAACAACAAGATGATAATAAACGAGACAAGATGAAGGATCAAAAAAACACCTATGATTATAAAAAGATTTTCAACAAGACGCAAAAAGTGTGTTCACAATCGTGGTCGAGTATCTTAGAGTTGAACTCACAAAAGGAATACAAAGATCAACTCAGTGAGGAGGAATTATCAACATTATGTTTTAAATCTTCATGGATCCTCAATTTTCTACATTTGGGACTTGGTTTCCCAAGGTTTGGTATTGATAATATCACCAATGACAATAAAGGATTTGAGACCTTACAATTGGTTGAACAATTGGGTGGATCTTCATTCTCATGGGCATTAGGACGAGCTGTCCTTTATGCTAATGATGAATATATTCAAGCTTATAACAATCATACCAAACGGATTGCCAATGATGATAAAACAGAGTCAACCATTCAAGTCAAACGACCGGGGTTTTATCACAGTTCATCTCCTAATATCTACCAATTTGGTGCTGAACAAAATGGTATTATGTCAAGACCAAGCTATGTCAAAATGGACGCTACTAAATTACACTATTTTGATTATGAAACTAATGAAGAAACTGATCATGAATCAGCGTGGAATATTGAACCTCATCGATGGTATGGGCTCATTATATTTGCCGTATTGTTGAGTTTTGTAATGTGGTTGATGTTGGGAGTCAGGAACAGAGCATTGTTTGTGACTAAAGTTACCAGTGGGTTGAAGAAGTTGATCAAGATGACTCCTGGGTACAATGAAGCGAAGTATACTAGTGTACCCAGTCGTGGTGGTGGTGGTGGTGTTGATGATATAGAGTTGGGTTTGGAATTGAATGAATTAGGTAAAGATGTAGATGACCAATTTGAAATTGGAGACGATGATGACGAAGAAAGGGAAGAAGAAGAGGGACAACGCAGGGTGTAATATTGGAAAAGGTTTGCTAATAAATATCAACTAATTCAATCTATAAAACTCTCTAATCTCAATCTTTAATACTAACGACATATTTTTCTCCATTTGCACCAATCTTCTCTAAATCATTTAATGCATCTTCAATAATTTCAAGTCCACCATTGTAATGCTTATACCTAGCTGGTTTTATTTGAGAACTTGCAAGAAACGAAGACGTAATGGCAATGAATTTAGCGCCAAATTCAATATCTTCGTGAAATCGTTTGATAATTACTGGTTTCAACGACACCAGTTTAGGGATCTGATCCTCTTTTGGTACGCCAACAACACCAGCAAATAATGGAGAAGCTCTTAAAGACTTTTTGTCTTTTTTGGAATCGTTTTTGGTGTGTTCTGTTGTGGTTTCCAATTTAGTGCTATTTGTGTCAAGGATGTTCAAAACTTTGATTGCAGTTTCTTTCGACACACAATCAATACCATAATTAACCCCGCTGGGAGCTAATTCTTCCACTTTGGCCACAATTTCATCATCGGTAGCAAACCTATCAATAACGTGATCTACTCCCAACAGATTCAAATACTGAGCATGCTTAGTTCCAGCTACCGAAATCACCTTCAATCCATGCAATTTAGCCAATTGAGCAACATAAATCCCAACAATTGTCGATCCACCCCAAATCAACAATGTTCCAGCATGCTGCTTAGGTTTCAGAGTTAATTTAAAATCAAATGAGTTGTAAAACAAGATACCAGCAGTAACTAACCCAACTCCAATAGTGGCCCCATCTTCATATGTGTAATGCAGTGGTAATTTCCAAACTAGGCGTGAATCAATCGCGGTGAATTGTTGGAATGTCGAAGTACGATTATCTCTATAACTAGTTGAACTGACAATAACTTTATCTCCAATTGACAAGTCATTGGCTTTGGTGTCAACTTTGGCGCCAATTTTGACCACATCTCCACTTGATTCGCGTCCGTTGATCCATGGGAAATGGTAGATTCCAAACCCGTATTTTTTGCCCTTCCAATCAATAGGGTTTAATCCAATGGCTTTATTTTGGACTAGTATTTCATAGGGAGATATTTCAGGTATGGGATATTCTGATTGTAGTTTTAATGGTTGTTTGAAATGAATGATTGATAGGATCGATTGATGACGTTGATTGAATGAAATTTGGGATACAGTATCCACCGATGTTTTTATAGCTACCTCATTCGTTTCTAGTGACTTGTTTGATTTGTGCTTTTTAGTTCTGAACAATGGATCAATTTCGTCTTTCTCTTCCCTTGTGGACAACAGCTTTCTTGACCTTTTGGTAGCTGAGAAACTTGCCGTCTCATAATGTGGGGAGCCTAATCTCTTGCGTGAAACTTCTTGTACTTTAGTAGATGACATTGTAAGTGTGGGATGACCTTTTAGTGAAAGAGTTGGTAAGTGAATGAAAATTCAAAAGACAATTCGAGTTTTATATACGCTATATGTGGCAAAGTTCTTGGTGAATAGGAACTTTTTAATTAATTCAAGGTTGAGCCAATGTGTAAAAGGATCGGAAAGAGTCAAATATTATCACAGCGGTGTGTCAAAGGAGGGGGGGGGGGGACATTAATCGATTTAGTGTGTGCAAACGTGGTGAAATAATGCAAAGATAAGCCACAGCACGTTAACCGGCGAGCCGATACAATGGTTCAATATAATATAACCGAATAATCAAAGAAGTGAAAAATTATATTATCAGAACTGTGGCTCTGATTGTTTTGCACCCATCAACAAAGAAAAGGATTACGAATGATTAGGTAATTATGTAGCCACAAAGAATGCACGTGATTTGATTTATCTTTTTACACAATTTTGATTCCGGTTCTCACTATGTAACGGTCTCGGGTGGGAGAAGCACACCAGCCGAAAAGTCCACAAGCACAAAAACAGTTGATATATAGTTATGGCTCACACATACACACTCACTTTCCTGCTCAATCTCCATTGTATCTACGAATCAATAGACTACTATTTACTCCACCAAATCCAAATGAATTACACATAGCATAATCAACATCAATATCAAATTTTGCCTTGTTTGCAACGTAATCGAACTTGGCAAATTTCTCTGCTTCATCACCCGATTTCCCACCTACGCTATTCAAGTTCAACGTTGGTGGTATTTGACCCGTTTTGATAGCCTGTAGAGTGAATATCGTTTCGACTGCACCAGCTGCTCCTAATAAATGACCAATGGCTCCTTTTGTCGATGAGACTAACGTCAGTTGGGGAAATAATCGGTACAAGGCGTTATTTTCGGCTCGGTCGCCAATTGTGGTTGATGTAGCATGTGCGTTTATGTACTTTACTTTTTTCGGATCGACTTGTGCTCGAGTTAAAGCTTGCTTCATAGCATTGTATGCACCTTCTCCATCTTCTTGTGGCGCAGTTATATGATATGCATCTCCTGATAAGCCGTATCCCAAAATCTCCCCATAAATTTGGTCCCGCGTAACACCACGCTTCAAAGCATGATCCAAACTTTCCACCACAACAATCCCACATCCTTCACTTAGTACAAATCCATTTCGATCTTTATCAAATGGTCGACTTGCTTTTGTAGGTTCATCATTGAAGTCAGTCACCAATGAACGCGCTCTAGCAAAACCAGATAGTGCTAACGGATGGATTGATGATTCTGTTCCACCACAAAACATAGCATCAGCATAATTCATCTTGATGAAATTGTATGCATCACCAATAGCTTGCAATCCTGTGGCACAAGCAGTAGACACTGAATGCAATGGACCTTTCAAACCATATTTTATTGAAATATTCCCTGCTGCCATATTGTTTAATAATCTGGGTATGAACAAAGGTTGAACTTTTCGATAACCACCTTGATTGAATGCAGTGGTGTTATCATATATGTCTTGGAAAGAGCCAATTCCACTACCCACGGCAACTCCTATCGATGTAGAGCTTTTCAATGTCGATGGATCTAATTGTGAATCGTTGATGGCTTCTTGAGTACATGCAAGGCCATATTGACTAAATTTTGCTAATCGTTTGATTTCTCCGGTAGTAATATGTTCGGTTGGATTCCACTTGCCTTGGGATAATGGACCCTCAGGTACCACCCCCACAACTTTAGATGGGATCTTGTCCCAGCCATCTTGTGAATACTTGGGTAGCTGTGTTGTCGAAATAAGTCCCGATTCATTGGCAATAAGTCTAGTCCAATTGTGTTTGAGGCCGACGCCTAGTGGGGAAATTATCCCTGCTCCTGTTACCACGACTCTAGTCATTTAGATACATAGATGTATAGTCGTATGATTTATGATTCGTTAAGTTTGGCTATGTAACTACTTAATCTTTTTTCATCACCGAGAAGAAAATTAATTTCCGCTTCTGCAACTGTTGTATCATCTTTGAAAAATTGATTCAATAGATCTACCCAATTTTCAAAGAAGGAAGATTCGGGGTTAATGGCGAATGACCCTTTAGGGAAATTCTGTTGAGATGAAAGATATTCTTTCAATTTCATTACTTTAACATTAACACCTTTTTTATACTCGGCGGTCTTTTTGTAGTCCTTTTCGAATTTTGCAAAATCTTGAATGAATTTCTTGTAGTTGCGATATGTTTCTTCCTTTGTTGATTTGGGTATATCAATATTGTTTATCTCTTTATAATGGGATGTGTAAAATTCCTGATAAAATGATGATTTCACTTGATCTTTGTGTTGTTGCAATAGAGAAAGGAATAGTATCTTTTGAGTTGGGAATATCTTTTCACTATCATGCCCCGTTGGAAAAGACTCTTCTTCATCCTCTCTACTATCTACCCAGTTCTGGAAAATCTCCGCTTTCTCTCTTCGCGATCCAATGGAATGATATATGGGGTATTTAATAAATTCTTTTACTAGTTGATCTTCAATTATATCCCAACTGTCAAATGATGATATTTGTGATGAATAATTGTTCAACATTTCTTCGAATTCCTGAATAGCTGATGCTTTCTGATCCGGTTCATCATCAACTGATAAATCAAGTGATACTTGACTTTCGTTGTCTGATTGTTCATCTTCAACACCTCTTTGTTCTAGTACTTGGGAAACTAAGGCATCAACTCCAATCTCATCTTCCTCCAAGACTTGTTGACGAGCTTCTTCACTTGCTCTGTCAGTGACATCTTCTTCTTCCTCAACCTCTTCCTCGCTGGATGAATATCCTGAAACAATCCCCTTAACGGGGGAAGGTGCCAGTTGGGAGCTTTTATTGCCAGAATTAGGCCCTTCATTCACGTCGTTATTATCGTTGCTGATATATTCGTTTTCATACACGATTTCCACTTCATCAGGGACATCCTTTTGATCCCGTCGTACCAAATCACTTCTGGAAACATTACTTTCATCATACTTTTCTCTCTTTGGTAACTTCAATCCTCGTGATTTAGCAAATAGTAATCCCAATTGATCAAAATTAACTGAAGCAAAAAACTGTTCTATAATAATGCCATATTTACCAACCAAGTCACTCAATTGCCAATATGCATTACCATCTTTTGAATTGAAATAAAAGTGGTTCAGGGTATCGGTTATAACAATATACCAGTCAGACGATTGAGGAATGGAATAGATGAACAATGCTTTCATTTGCAAAACGTAGAAGTGTGGTTTGTTGATTCTTTTGATTAGACAGCATCAATACTTTTTGGTTTTTGTCCCACTAGTTAAAGCAGGTGCTACCATCGGAGTTTTTCCTGTCTCTGAGTGTGTTCACACACGGATGTAACTTGGAGAAAACATTTTAGGGTTACAATAGAGATATGGAAGTTTTGTGATGTACAAGCGATGCTGTAGCTCAAGTTCCATTGAAAACAGGAAGGGTTCAAACAATGAATCCTGCAGCTTTTTTTCCTCGGTAGTTTCTAACCTACGAAAATAAACTTATAACTCCGACTAATCCTACGCCGCCTCTCATTCAGAGATTGGTTAACTTTAGAGAATGGAAATAAATGCAAGGTGAACATCCCTTTCAATGGAACTCCGGGAAACAGGCACAAACTGTTTCATAATCAGATCATTTAGAAGTTTTCCATTATCTCTAAAAAGCACCTGCAATGTAAGTTAAATACTTCACCACACAATCTGTATCTTTCGCACATTTTAAATACGAAAGATAAAGGTTTTTAAGCCCCACTTTTTATTTTACTTTTAAGCTATGTACAATTATCATAACTCGATGGAACGTAAATATCGGCAAGAATGTGACGTGATCTTTTGTAACGGCCCAAAGAAGAGTGTCTGGATTCATGAACACTATCTTCGCCAGTGGGTGGGTGGGGAAACTACATGTACTGTAGGCAAAACTCTTGGACTCTAAGTAAAGTGGTGGCTCTATTATTCTGTTTGAGTGTGGGTGTGATTTGTAAAAACGGAGAAGTGGAAGTAGGAAACTACTATAGTAAAGTGTATTAGAAATTTAGACGAAAAGATATGACTTAGGCATTGGAGTATGGAAGAAAAGGAGAGAAAACCAAACGTTTAATTCTATAAAACACCTTCTGTTGCTACTAAAAACATAAATCGTCGCCAGTACTATTATATTGAAAATCGCGGGCCGAGAGATCTTACATTAGAATGTGTACATGATACTTTTGTACAAGGTGCTTTTGTAGATGCTTCGCTTTGGTAGCTTCCCTCATTTACTCTTTCCTATTTCTTCCTCTCTCCCCCCACTCTTTTCTCATCAATCTTCAAATTCTGCATATAAAATAATATTTGATTGTTTCTTTTTTAGTCCCCGTGGGGAAAACCCGATAGAAAAGTAAAAAAAAGAAATTTACAAATTTCAGTTGCGCAATTAATATTGTGTGACGAAAGGACAATCGAGCTAAAGAAAACCAACCGGGAGTCAGAACCAATGAGAATCAAAGAGATAAAGCACCACAATAAGTCCCTGTCAGGATTTCTTACATGCTTTAGCTGTAATGACCTAGGTATACATTAGATTTTAAATACATATAAGCTAGCTAACTAACATGTTGACTGACATTTTCAATCGTTTCGTTTCGGGTGATTCATCGATAGGCGATCCTAATGCACTAGCAGTAGGTGAAGCGGCTGTATGATGATGATTATTATTATTGTTCACCAGCGAGGATAATATCCTTCTATTTGAATACATCTCTTCTTCTTCCTCCTCTTCCTCCTCTTCCTCTGATGGTCCAGTGTCATCAGTTATTGATACACCTCTTGGTCCTCTAACACCAATTAGTCTACTGCCATTACCTGCACCACCAAGAAGACCGGGTCCATTACCAAGGAGGCCACCTCGCTCTCCTTTCAATTTAGCAGTCTCCTCATGGGTTTTGTTCTTATAAGATCTCCGTATTCTACTGATTGCTTTTTCACTACCATCGTGTAAATTCTTTGCATGTCGAAGTAATAGGTCTCGTCTTGAAAACGGTCTTGTGCATATACCACATACAAATGGTTTCAATTTATTATGAGTTGATTGTACATGTCTAGTTAAGTGTTCTTCTCTGGTAAAAGCTCGTTGACATAATTTACAATTGAAGATTCGTGAATGACCTGAAGCCGTTTTGGATCCAAAGTTTTTGGTGTCAATCTTTACTTTTCTGGACTTAGTTGATTTATCATCATCAGTTGTATGTGTTGAAGTAGTATCTGGTAGTAGTGATCCTTCTTCTTCTTCTGATGTTGTGGTATAATTGCCAGAGTCTACTGAGTTGCTTGAGTTATTTGATGTTGTGGCATTTATAGGTGATGATGTGTAGTTGTTATTGTTGTTGGGGTTAATATGAGCAGAGTCTGTGGTACTAGA
Organism: Candida orthopsilosis Co 90-125; assembly: GCF_000315875.1. NCBI lineage: Eukaryota > Fungi > Ascomycota > Pichiomycetes > Serinales > Debaryomycetaceae > Lodderomyces > Lodderomyces orthopsilosis. The sequence goes on from NC_018296.1 coordinate 1,118,194, forward strand.
TGTAGAGGATTGGCGGCGATACCTATTCATACTAGTAGTATTAGGCTGTTGTTCTTGTTGTTGGTTATTTTTGTTGCTTGAAACTGATATTAAGTTTGCAATAATTGGTGAGGTTGGTGCGGATGAAGCCATAGTGATAAAGTCGTTAGTTAAGAATAATTTTGTAGTTGTAGTGATAAGTGTATAGTGAATGAATAAATATACAGTAAAGAAGCGTTGGTATAAATTGGTAAACTCAGATGATATGTATTTCGAATATTTTGAAAATCGAATGGAGGGGTGTGAGATTATATAATGTTTTAATAAAAGTGTAACATATACTATAAGGCAGTACATTGTGCGTACATAATAATAGAACAGTTGGGAGTAGTTAGGTAGTGTACATAAATACATTTTCCCCATAAAGTGGGGAAGGTAAGAAAAAATAATTACGTATGGCTGAAAGGAAGTCATGCTACCATATGATATTTAACAATTTTTTTCAAAACAGGCGACAATAAACATTTTTTACAAATTACAAAAGGACAAATGACAATGACAGTGACAATGGTGATGATTTGTGGTGCTTCTATTTAGACCACACATTGACTTTGTAATGGTTACAGTACCGGTACAATGGAATACCGTTAGATTCATTCAGAGGACAATGATGCACTTGAAGTTCCTATGCTTATCAATGTTTAGATGCAATATAAAACCACTGACAATATATATATAGAGTGTGTGAGTGTGTGCACAGAGTGGGGAAGAGTAATAATTATGGAAGTAGAATGCAAATCACTAAAGATTATACGTTTCCAGAATCATGAGTCCTTTCTAGTAAATGGAATGACAAAATTAAACAAGAAAAAAATTAGTATTAATCACAATTCCGTTTTTCCAAAAGTCCGACGAATACGCCTTAGGCTACACTCCGAACATTGTTACATGAAAGTAGTTGTTTATCGCCTGTGCAGAGAAAATAGACGATAAACTAACTCTGCCCAACAATCACAAATTGAATAAAAAAGGAGGCATTGTGACTGCGATTTTTAAATTGCTTTCCTTGATATGGAGACGGTCATAGATTAGACTAGACTTCAAACAACGTCATCATTTGTTAAACTCTACTCTCTCCCTCCTTGTTTAGCAGAGAGCGTGGAATTCCATTTAACTTTTAATTACGACAGAGAATCCATTATTATTAAACCTTTATAATTAGTGTGGAATTTTATATTTTGTACGTTTAGAAAGAAGGAGGGGAAGAACTATTTATATCATGTCATACACGACAACGACTAACAACAACAGAATTCCATTCTTTGACATTCATTTTCGGATTTCCATGCATGATCACTACTTCTGTACTGTAACATAGCCAAACGTACTGAGGTGAAGATGATAAACATGTTTAGCCTTTTACTTTCTCTCTCTGTAAGGTGATTTTTCTCCGTCTTTGTAGTCCCCCTCCCCTCACACCTGAGTTTAATTTTTTTGAAAAGACTACATGTAATAGAAACTATCAAAGCTATCTCACAACCGGTGGTTTATCATCTTTTGGTGGAAAAGAAGCTGTACAGACAACAGATCTTGTAAAACTACTCCCCATACATAAAGCATTTTTCCTGCACAAAACCTTAGGTGTTTCTTTAGGCTTGACAAATTTCCATTTTTCAGAAAAACCCATTTTTTGGACAGCGGATTCACATTTACAAATGCATGATTAAAGAACTGCTAATGGTTGTGGATTTACTAATTGTATTCAATCTGAGTAACTTTTGTTAAGCACAAAGGTGTGCAAATGACCTTGGAAGGACTGTTATGTAGATAGTAAGGTGTAAATTTGGTACTTCTCAACAGCTATTCACAAAAGCTTAGCTATAAGTGGCTCATAGCTCACTTGGTTGACCCAAGAAAAGTGTTATAATGGACATAGAGACTCATAAGCTTGTGATGTTTGGATTCCTGCTGCAAATCCAACTGTCAACTATTGCATTGAAACAAAACATCACAAACATGATTTTGCATTACCACTATTCTATCCGGACAAAAAGATACTCCAGAGCTATAAATCACTACATATACTGCTTGTAGGTTTAAACTCATTGGGAGAGGCAATGTGTGTTGGTGCTGGTATAAAAAATGCAGAAAACAAGACTTTGTTAACGATTTCCTAATTGGGACAGGACAAATTCCCAATCGAGAAAACAAAGTTGGAATATCCTGTGATTCAGATATTGACACATTCAAATTTCTGGAAAACCATCAACACAATTTGCCTATCCTTTTAATTGAGTTATTCTGCGTAACATTTGTTAGACGTTCTTGGCTTCAAATTTATTTTCTGCATCACTGTATGAATAGAGAGGACACCCACACCGTCCCCACCCGTCTAGGCAAGAGGAATCACCACTAACCTCTATTTAATAGTTTTGTGGTATTCGGGTCAAAGCGTGATGGCTGCAAGGACTTGGAATCACCACTTCAGACTGTCTCTTGTCATTTACAAAATATTTCAAAGGAATACAGTTAATGTCGCAATAATAATGTCTTTTTTCCCTTTGCACGACATGAAGACTTCGCGACACAAAACGAGCCAAATACTTTTTATCAAAGAAAGTAAATGGAAATGGCAACTGTCGCGCACATCACTACTTTAGATAACCACACTTTTGTTGCAAGTCATTAGCATCGGCATTTGTGTTCATCTAATGCTCCCGACGGCATGTCATCAAACCCATACAACAATGCATTCGGCAGTATATATAGCCAAGAAAGTGGTAATATGAACGAGTCAACTGCACATAACAATATTGATGACCAAGACCAGCTTACAATACAAAATCAGGATACTTTTCTTTCACGGATATTTGGTTTAAACTCGATATACAACCAGTTGCAGGACAACTACCAGTATTATGATCCTGAATATGATAATGCGTTTCAACAACAACAACGAAGATCATTGCTTGCGGAAGATGTTCAGCAAAATATAAGCAGTGAGATTGGAGGCGGCAATGGTTTGGGGGCTGATCTTGCAGCTGGAAGCGAAAACGATGTTGAAAAGCTGCTACTACCAAACTCCATACCCATGAATAACCTACAAGAAACGCAAAACATAGTGACAAACTCCAATAGCTTGCTTGATTCTGAATCGGATTCTGACTTGTCATCAAGTTCAGATTCATATGTGAGGCCAAAACCGAACAGAGCGAAAAGAGACAAGAAGCAGCGGCTGAGACAACAGCAGCCACCGGCTAGTGGTGATCTACAACCGGACCAATCTCAAACTTTCCGCACAGAGACATTTTCTGCGCATCAGAGCCATCAACTTGCCACTGGTCTCACCACTGAAAACCCACAATATATTCTCCCCTTTCACAATACGACAAAGCTGTACCGAAAACCTCCACAACAGGCATATGTAAATACAAACTACAAGCCGGCAAGGACAAGAGCCAACAGGTTGGTTATTCCACCTAAAGAGAGGGCATTGTACTTGTGGGCAAACATCACAAATATGGATGAGTTCTTGAACGATGTATACTATTACTATCGAGGTAAAGGGTTATTGAATATTGTTCTTTCAAGAATAGTCGATTTGATAATACTTGTGTTCATTATCGGCTTCACCATCTTTCTAAAATGGTGCATTGATTATTCATTGTTTTATGAACAATACCAGAATGGCGTCCACTACGTGTTGGCAGATTTAATAATGGGGGATTTTCCTCATAGAATTCCGTTCTTGGTTAAATTTCTAGTATTTGGGTTTACACTATACATTATACTACGATCGATTCAATTATACTTCGACTTTACATACAAGTTGAGAGAAATAAAGAATTTTTATCGATATTTATTAAATGTCAGTGATGAAGAATTACTGACAATTAGTTGGAAAACAGTTGTTGAACGATTAATGTTACTTAAGGATTACAATAGCTTGACTTCATCCCTGAATCCAGTTGAAAACCACTACATCAATGATTTGTCATCAAAAGTTCGTTTAGATGCTCATGATATTGCTAATAGAATTATGAGACGAGATAACTATACGATTGCCTTGATAAACAAAGATGTTTTGGATTTGTCAGTTTTATTCATGGATCAAAAACAATCATTGACAAAGACATTGGAATGGAATTTGAAATTGTGTATTGACAACTTTGTATTCAATCAACAGGGGCAAATCAATGGATCAATTGTGAAGGATTATAATCGAAATCAATTAGCGAGGGAGTTGGCTTCACGATTTAAAATGGCAGCTATGATTAATGTGATACTTTGTCCATTCATTGTGGTTTATTTTGTCTTGTTGTATTTCTTCAAGTACTTCAATGAGTACAAATCAAACCCAAGTTCAATTATTGGATTGAGACAATATACACCCTATGCTGAGTGGAAGCTTCGGGAATTTAATGAATTGCCTCATTTTTTCCAAAGCAGGTTGCAGTTGTCAATGGGTCCTGCAAATACCTACATCGATCAGTTCCCAAAGGGATTCCTCGTCATAAATGGAATGAAATTGGTAAACTTTATAAGTGGGTCAATATTGGCAGTTCTTGTTGTTTTGGGTATTTTCTTGGACAATGAGTCGCAATCGTTTTGGTCGTTTGAAATAACGGAAGGTAAAACTGCATTGTTTTACATTTCTATATTTGGTACCATTTGGGCCATAACTTCATCAACTTCTTCGTCAGCCATTAATGCAGCTACTGAACCAAATCAACAACATTTTTCTACGAATCGAACCATCTATGATCCTGAAGCCAACTTACGATACGTCTCTAAATTTACACATTATTTACCTCGCTCATGGAAAAAGAAACTTCATACAATACAAGTGAAGAATGAATTTTGCCAATTGTATTCATTAAAAATTGTCATCATTGCATATGAGATCCTAAGTTTAATCCTAACTCCATACATTTTATGGTTCAGAGTATCACAAAATAGTGGTGCCATAATTGATTTCTTCAGGGATTACAGTATTCATGTTGATGGATTAGGTTATGTTTGTTATTTTGCAATGTTTAATTTTGAGGAAAAGGATAAGAATATGATGGCTGATGGGAAACATCGTAAAAGGAAGAATAGAGGCAAACTTAGACCAAAGCAGCAAGATACCTCAACTACGTCTTTGCAAAGAGATGTATCTGAATCCGAGCTTAGTAGTGATGATGATGAAATCTACAGCTTACAACGAGATGATAAAATGGCTAGATCATATTATCATTTTATGGACAACTACAATGATGAGGATGCTACTAACAATGGAAAAGGTCCAATGAAAAGGAAACAACAACCATTCAAGGATTCCATACTCGCATACAACAATACAGCTCAGGATGCTGGTTATTATGACGGTGATGATCAATTAACTGATTCTATATTCAAGCTCAATTACAATAAAGCTGATGATGATTTGGATAACGATTTAACTAGAAACAAATCTAAACGGAAAGGTGGAGTATTGGGAATGTTGAACCAGTTTTATAAACAGGACATCGGTCGTAATGTATAGCTCGTACATCAGCCTATTTATTAAAAATTGCATTTAAAAGTGGTATCTGTCAACGAAAGCTACAGTCTGGTGCATTAAAAACAATTTCCCTCTATATCAAACTCTATAAATACATGTATTAAAATTAAAATAAATCCTGAATCCACATCTTCTCAACCCTCCATTACTACATCATCTCCTTCGCTTGTCCCTTGAATTCTCCTTGCATCTTCCAACAATCGCGGTCTAAACTCCTTGAAAATCAGTTGCAAGTTATTCCTTTTGATTGGCTTGGACAAAAACCCATTCATTCCACTGCTAAAGCACTCTTTAACATTACTTTCATCTGCAAAAGCCGTCAAGGCAATAATAGGACGCTCATAATGCAAATCCTGTCGAATCAATTTCGTTGCTGATAATCCATCCATTTTCGGCATTTGCACATCCATGAAAATGAGTGCAAACGGATCCTCAGCTTCATTGGCTAATTTGACAAATTCAATAGCTTCAGCTCCATTGCATGCCATTGTTAAATTGGTGAATCCTTCCAATTTCATCATTCGTTTGATGACTTCTTGATTAACTTTGTTGTCTTCAGCAATCAAAATTTTTAATGGTGTAAGATCGTCATTTAATGAGTGCGAGTTGCTACGATGATGTTGGGGAGTTTTGCCATTGGCTTTAGTGTCAGCCCCGTTGGCATCGTCATGTGTGATTACTTTCTGATATCCATTGTTTTGGGTATGCTCGTCTGAGTCAACAGACTTCATATCCATTGCTGAATTTGCAGTTCCAGTGGATCCTTTGTGAAGTAACTCTGGTTTTTCGGCAAGTAAATTGTGTAAATTATGTTTTTGTTTAGTTGCTTTGACAGAACGTTTTAGTGGTTTAGCATTCAACTGCAGAACTGATGAATTTTTCTCATCACTGTCATCACCGTCATGAACTGCTTCTCGTTGTACATCATTATGCGTCGAAGTTGATGAATTGGATGTCTCACTTTTAGCAACCGATGATGCCCCTTCGCCCATTGTTGAGTCACTGCTTGTACTATTGTTTTTATTGATTGATTCCAAAGTCATCGTAGTGTCATTTACATCATCATGCACAACAATTGCCTTTTCGTCAAAAGCAACTTTTCTATTACTCTTCGCAGTGGGGTTGAACTCATCATCGCAAAACATTTCCAAATCTTGAGGAGGAACTACAATCTCTCCCGTTTGTGGTAATGGTAGTGTTAAAGTAAAGCTCGAGCCTTCACCAATTGTGGAATCCAAGGTCAAGGAGCCCCTCATCATCTTGGACAATTGTCGACATATACTCAACCCTAACCCGGTTCCACCATAACTTCGACTCAATGTTTGGTCTCCTTGAACAAATGGTTCAAACACCTTTTCCTGTAATGCTGGCTCGATACCAGATCCAGTGTCTGTCACTTTAATTTGAATAACCCAAGTTTTAGGTTTGTACATTTTCCTAATCTTGAACGCCTTATTGTCCTTGATGATTTCATGATTGGACATATTAGCATCAAATTCAGATCGTTTGTCCAATGTTGGATATGTCTTGAACTCACCAGATGAAGATGTAGGGTTAGCTCTATATGTTTGATCAAAATTGATAGTTGTGACAGAAGGTGTACGGCTATTTCGTGAAGGGATCTTTTCCAATGAACTACCTGGACTTATGTTTGGGGTCATGGGAAGTGGCTTGTTGTTGAATTGTGATTCGTAAATCTTGTTTTCATATTGTACTGTTGCTAAAGTGGCAATAGAATGCAAATCATCATCAGTGATTTCCATATTTGTATTTTTGTCATTAGTGTCATTAATTTCGTTAGTGTCGTTATTATTAATAGCGCTATTACTATTATCAGGTGGTGCCTCTGTGTTGCCGGCTATACCGTTACTAAGTTGGGTTTTCTTGGCGTCTGTAATTGCTTCGGTATTTGTTGGGCTTATAGTTGATACTGGCTTTTCACTGAAGTAATCGTTGGATTTATCAAATTCGAATACCGGTGACAAAACAGGGACTTTTTGTTGAGGTGAGATGGGAGATGCTGGTGAGGCTGGTCTAGCAACTGGAGACAACAAATGAGCTTTTGTTTTTGATGATCTTCTAGATAAATTTGCCGCTTCGGCATTATTATCAAGAATATATACATGCTCGAAATTGTCCTTCTTGGACCTCTCATAATCGTACTCACCAATCATCTTGAAGGAAACACCAACTGATCCATCAACCGGAGTAAATTTCAACGCATTGGAAACCAAATTCATAATAATTTGAATAATCCTATTTGAATCACCATAAAGAATTAATTTCCTGAACACTTGAGGTTTGATTAGTATTTTGAAATTAACCCTTTGATCCAAAGCTAGTTTGGTAAAAATCGAATGAATTTGATAAACAATTTCAAGGATCTGAAAATTAGACTTCTCCAATTTTGACCTGTTGAGGGTGTTTTTGGAATAGGTCAACAACTCGGTTAAAATATGAAGCAAAAGCTCACCAGATCTGTAGATCAACTTAAGCGAATCTTTTAATCTATCCTGGTCTTTCTCTTCCATGGCAATCGATGACATTCCAAGTATACCATTCAATGGTGTACGTAACTCGTGTGAAATGTTGGCAATAAATACAGTCTTTGCCTCATTTGCTGCTTCAGCTTCAATTTTCGATGCCTCCAACTCCTTTGTTCTCAACTTGACCCTATCTTCTAAGTGTGTGTATTGCTTTTCCAATTCCTCCGTCATGATATTAAAAGCCTCAGATAGCTCAGTAAGTTCATCTTTGAATAACATCTTCGATCGTGGAATCCTCGAAGGTAGCCTGATGCCACTGGAGTGGGCAGATTCCGATCCATTGGTTGACATCGAATGAACGCTATCCCTTTTGGACAGTTTTTCATCATTTAATGTATCACTAGAATCGGGTGGTGAATTATCACCATTACTTCCAGCTTTCTTACTTCCTTTTCTATCTTTTTTGTATCTGGTGATTGACTCAGTGGCTTCCTTTAATCTCGTGATTGGCCGTATGAACCAAATCGCTAAAGTGAAAGTCACAAAGCACATAAAAAACCCCACACCAATGGTAACTCCAATAATAATGTGCGTCATCTTTGTTACAGGTGCGTTGAAAGATGACTGTTTTTGAGAGGTCACAATTAACCACCGCCAGTTACTGAATTGAATTTTGTAGTAAGCTGCGGAAAGTTTAATTCCCGTCACTGACTTCATATTTCTCACGACTCCCAGTGTATGATTTGACCTAAAAGCAGGTCCCACAAGTACGGAACTATTGATATTATAAAAATTGTTGGGTCGAATGAGTGCTCCGCTATTGGGAAAAACAGATTCAAATCCCACTAGCGAACCTGCAGTTCTGTTCTCAACATAGTCTGATGTGCTATCATTAAAAACTGGTTCAATCGCTATTGTCCAATAGTCGGTTGATGTTGAGTTTAGTGCAGAAAAGATGGACGATGCTGACGCAATAACAGAAAGGTAGCCAATTATCTCATCAGGAGAATCTTCGTCGTAAACTGCCACCGTAAGTCCAGCAAAATATGGGTCAGTAGTTTGATGAGAGTTATTGGGCAACGGTCCAGTATAGTAATATTGGTAGTCACTGTGTGTGTATTGTTCAACGATTTCAGGTAACGGACCGCCTTCGGGTATAGGAAATAGTCTATCCTTAATTTCATCGTTAACGACAACAAATTCATCTGTAGTTGCGGACACAATGTTATATTCTTTATCGTATAGTCTGGCCGATACAAACTGGTCGGTAAATGTGTATTGATCAAAGAGTGACTCCACTCCCTCAAACAAGTTCGACAGATCGTTACCCTTCTGATGCAGCAGTAAAGGATCTCGTATCCTGTCAACCTGTGCTAATGAAGACACTGTAACTTGAACAAAGCTAACGGACTGACTCACCTGAGTGGCCTTTAGTTGTGATATAACCTCTAGTCGCTCGGATCGTAGACTTCTTAAGTTATTGCTAAAATAAATACCAGTGACAAGACCAAGAATAAGAAGTGATAGTAGGGATGCAAACCCAACAAGAACCATGAGTTGGGTCCTAATTCCAATCTTCAATCTTTTCATCTTCTGCATCGATGCTTTGTAGGGACGATGTGACCAGCTGTGTCTAGCTACAGATGGCCAAAGGGAATGGTGAAAAAAGAAAGGGTTTGAGTGTTACGTGGTGTCAAGTAGAAGCCCCCAGTTGGTTTTTCCAGTATACAGGGAAGCGGTGGTCTGTTTCAACTATTGTGGAAGACCAAGCGGCGGGTGATGGATTGTTGATGTCTTTTTGTTCCTTTGAATGAGGTAGTAATGTGTCTATGTGTCTTTTCAATGCCGTAAAGAGGAAACAAACAAAGAAAAAAAAAAAGACTCAAAGAATCGAGGCGAGGCGAGGCGAGGCGGCCTCCCAGCCAAGCAATGGAAGGAAAGTTGACAGTTTCCTTCTAATAAGATTTAATTTCACTCAAAGACAGACTATTTGGATCTATCTATATGGATTATATAACTTGAATATTACATTTTGTATCTTGAATGTATCTTTATGCTAGTTGGGGCAGGTACAATATACTTCTCTTACAAGGCAATCCCTTATTTAGCAAAGACTAAAAAAAGAAACTAAATTACGAGATGACGGAAATTAGAAAATATGACATTGAGAAAAGTTAATATTCATGTTGAAGAAGTGGAAGGAGATTGTGAATCATAAACCTAGTGTATGTACATAAGAAAGCTTACAAAGAGGGACAAAGTCCTTTAGAAGGTTCTGAAAAGAATAAAGTTCACTTGAGCACATTTTTTTAGGAAACAAGCGTAGCTAATGTTTTGTAAGAGACCTAATCTTGATTATTTCTAATGGTCCTGGCGAAGCAAACTGTCCGCGGTGGCACACATAAAGCTGAACTAATTCGGAATGGCCAACATCCCACATTATCCCCTTGGTGCTATTTAATGACTACTGCTGTATGTAAAACAAGGCTAGGCTGTAGCTCAAGTAACAAGCCACAATTTCGCAAAAGCGCCTCGGTTGTGAATAACTAAATCATAGTTTAACAATAACAATACGGTTTAAAATTGGTATATCTTTTGGTTGTAAATTTAAGAGTTTTTTGCAATAGCATATGAATGACTGGTGTTTCTGGTTATCAAGTTGAACCCTCACAATAAAATTTACGTTCACAGCGAGAGGAAGATTACTGCAATGTTATTTTGCGATAAGTGTTCATTGTTGTATCATTTTGTTATGCTGTATCTATACCACTTTGTTATTCCAACTCTTTGATTGAATACATATTCCTTTAGAGAACTGCTCAAAATTGCTAAAATACAACCAAGTCAATTGCTTAATCAATCTGATTTCATTTACAATGCTATACCTCCCAGATTATGCTATGTACAACTTTTCCAAAGTGGCGACCTAATGTTTTTGTTTCTGTTTTTATTTTTGCAGCAGGAGCTTTGTCGTATTTTGCAGCCCATTGGTTTTAGCGTCGCACTCATCGTCATCGCGAAATTAGGAAGAGAAAAAAAAAATATGGTATAAGGGAAAAGAATAACATCACCAACAATTACTCAAAGAGTCATTAATTATGGCTGGTTCTCAACTAAAGCAGCTTAAATCTGCATTAAAAGAAAAGGGACTCATTGGTCAAACGAATACCAACAAGAAGAAAAGTGCCAAGTCGAAAACATCTAGAAGGAATGAAGTTGATCGAGATTTACGACAACAAAATTTGCATGAAATCAGAGATCAATTTAACAAATTTGACCAGAGGATAAATCGAACAAAGCATGATATAACAATAGCTTCAAAAGATGGATTTGTCAAAGTTGGGTCGAAACAGCATAACGCAGTCACGGCGAAGAATGGTGCCATGCAAAAACAAATGAAGATGCAGTATGATTTGGAAAAACAAAAACGGGGTAGAACCGGAGGTGTTTTAGATAAGAGATTTGGTGAGAATGATTCGCATTTAACTCAGGAGGAGAAAATGTTGGCAAGATTTACCAAGGAAAGACAAGCTGCGTCTAGTGGGAAAAAGAAGGGATTGTATTCATTGCAAAGTGATAATGAAGAAGAAGATGATGATTTTGAGGGTGATGATGGTGGATTTCAATTAACTCACTCAGGTCAAGCATTGTCATTAGATGATGAAGAAACAATCAAATACGTTGATGAAGATCAAGTAGAGGAAGAAGAAGCACCACCACGCAAAAAATCCAAAAATGAAGTCATGAAGGAAATTATTGCCAAATCGAAATTCTACAAGCAGCAAAGACAACAAACATTTGCCAAGACTCAAGATCAAATTGAGGCATTAGATGATGACTTTGGTGATATAATGCAAGATTTGCGATCAGCGCAAGGTGCAATTGCCAAACCAGCATTTCTGCAAAAAGCACCTGAGGATATTGAATATGATAACAAAGTTCGTGAATTGACATATGATAGAAGAGCAGCACCCGCAGACAGAACCAAAACTGAGGAAGAGTTGAGGCGTGAACATGAAGAAAAGATGAAGAAATTAGAACAAGATAGATTGAAAAGAATGGAAGGATTTAATGATCGTGAAGCTGAAGCTGATGATTTAGATGGTGATGGATTCTGGGGTGGAGATAGTGAAAATGAAGAGAATGGGTTTAGTATAAAGAGTGACGATGAAGATGGGGAAAAGCATTTAGAAGAAGAGGGAAGTGATGAGGAGAACATAACAAAATCAGAATCGGCTTTGAAAAAACTGCAACCTGTTTTAATGCCTACTTCCGTGGATGATTTTATTGAACAGATGGAGCTACTTGAGACAGATCAGCAGGCTAGTCATATAAAGAAGATTTGTGAGTCTTATAAACCAAATCTAGCAATGGGAAACAAGGAGAAAATGAATCAGTTTGTTTCTATTCTTTTTGAGTACGTTATGCATTTAGCTGATTCATTCCAGCCATTTGAATCTATTGTCAAGGTTTTGAAAAACTTGGCCAATACATATAATCAAGAGTTGGTTGAACGAATGAGAAGTTATCTTTCCGACATTGAAACCAGGAGTCAAGGAGAAACTACTTTGAAACCTAGAGACTTGATTTATTTTGTCATTGTTGCAATGCTATTCTCAACCTCAGATCATTATCATTTAATTGTGACTCCTAGTGTGATTTTAATGAACCAAATCTTGAGTAATATAGTCTACCATCCTCGCGATGTAGGACAATTGGCTCAAGGTGTATTGCTTGTGGATGTATTGTTGCAATATCAACGATTTTCCAAAAGATATGATCCTGAACTGGTTAATTTTATTGAACATCTGATAATGATGTTGGTGCCTGAATCAGAAAAGTTTGACAATACTAAACTTCTATCAATGGCTGATCCATCCACCAACTATGATTTACCAAAATCAACCAAATTTACTAAAGACCATTTATTATCCATAAAAGAGATTTTCACCACGAGTGACAAATTAAAGTCAAAGCTTTTAATCAAACTTATTAATCTCATGGATAAAAGTGTCAAGTTATGGCGTGATAAATCATCCCTCGTTGAACTTCTCGACTCATATATCGCCATACTCAAACATATCATCAAATACACCACGATTGAACCAATACCACAGCTTTTGACCAAATTCACCAACCTCCACACACAAGCAATCAAATCACGCAAACCACTAACATTGCACCATCACAAATCAATCGCTATTGCAACATATGCACCCAAATTTGAAGAAAATTTCAATCCTGATAAGAAATCTTATGATGAAAATAAAGATCGTCAAGAATTGGCCAAGGTTAGGCAACAATTGAAGAAAGAAAAGAAGGCAGCATTGAAGGATATTCGATATGAAAATAGATTTGTTGCTCGTGAACAAATCGATGAAAAGAAGAAGATGTATGATGAATATCATCGTAAGATGGCTAAAATTGTTAATACTATTCAAGCTGATGAAGGTGCTGAAAAGAATCAATATGAGAGGGAAAAGAAGAAACAAAGAAAGTAAATATCAAGTGGGTGAGCATGTATTTTGTATAGATAAGGTAACGACGATCTTGGTTATATGGGTAATCAGCATTATTTTGTAGATATTCTAGAGACATCTCACTTTCCTCCTACCATTTTGCAATACACTTTGGAGAACGGAAGCTGGTTGCTTAGAGGTAGTAGAAATATGAAGTATACCAATAAGTGCATCGGTTGTAACAAAGCGTTCATAATTTACCGAGTGACCCAACTTCACTTTACTACTTCTATCGTGGCAAAAGTCAATTAGATTTCCTCATATGGTAATAAACTATTTTGGGGGTGTTAAATTGCATAAGTTGCGTTACTGTTATTGTATGTCATTTGAGGAAAACTGAATCTGGTGGTTCTGGAACATCCGGCATTACTCGGATTCTGCTGCAACATGTTTTTGTATCCACAGCAATTTTAGAGCTTTAAAAAAAAAAGAAAATGTTTATTGTCCTTCTTGTTTTGTTTCCGAGGTACGGGATTAATTCCGGTTTTTTAATTCTGCCGTGCCAATGAACCTTTGCGCCTTTTATACCAATAGCAATTCAGACTTTGAGAAAAAGAAAAGACATATACTGGTTTGAAGTTAGGGTTGAGCTCACTTGTATCTCTATACCTTAAGCAAGATCTAAAGGTGTAATCTTACCAGTTAAAGGTTTTCTTTGACATGAAAGCTTATGCATACACACATAACCCCTTTGAACTGATTACTTCTGTTTTTCTTGGACTTTGCTTTTTGATTGCACAAATTGAAAAGGTCATGTATACACCTATGTCCTTACATATATGTACCAAACCTCACAAATGACTTTTGAGAAATAAGTCATGTGTATGTAAGAAGATTGCTCATCTTTGTGTGATGGAGACAGAAAAAAAAAATGAGGTCATAGGTTTGAGCGAGAAAAGAGAACGAGAGATGAGAATAAACAAAACCACAACAAATGGAAATTTGAGCCTTCAACCACCGTCAAATTCAATTTCACACATTGTATCCTCTACACGTATACTATAAGTTTATCAAAATGGATAGATATGGATTATTAAAAGAAGAATAATAATAAAAAAAACGAATAAAGACAACGTAGGTATAAAAAATATTTCAAATGTAGAAAAAGAAGTTGGAATACAATGAGGTAATAGCTAAAGCTCTCAAAATTGAAACCAAGTCAATATCGTAAGAGCACTTCTCTTATAGTAACTCATCCCATCTTTTACTTCCTCCCAACCTCTTTCCAACTCTCCGCTCTCTTACTTTTCTCTTTCTTTGGTGGTAGTGGTGGTGGTATCTCTGTATTATGAATAGGTCGTTGGATGTAAAATGGTTCGTTCAATTAATGTACAAGTTGTAGTTTCACAAGATTGTTACTCTTAAACTTGTGACATGGTTGGAACACCAGTTCTTGGTGCAGATCTTGAGTATTTTGAACCAAACAAACCACCCTTGAATAAACCAATAGCACTGAAAATACCAGAAGCAATAAAGATAAAAGCGGAAAAGTACAAAAATGCAGTTGAAGCTTGCGCTTTTCTACATCTTCCCTTTGAACCTTGGTTGATCTTGTTAGAATCAAGGTAATCTTGGTTACCACACGAATGTACTCTAATACCAGCAGCAATAGCACAAGCAGCAGCAAAAGTGAAAACAAAGTTCAAGAAGTCAAAAATGAACAAAATCAATGGCCATGCCAATGCTTCAATGAAAAAGGCAAATACACCATAAATTGATGAAGTCAAAAGACCAAATGCTGCAGCGAAAACAGCAAAGTTAATTTGAGGATTGTGTTGGTATACGGTAGTGGCGGCCAATGAACCAGTTAAACCAAGAACAATGGCTAAAAATACAAAGTTAAAAGCTCTTAAAATGACGTCTCCGATAGCCAACATTGTGAATTATAGTAGTAGTTGTTGTTGTTTTGTTTTATAAGGGTATTCCGGTATTAAATTTGATTGTTTTTATCAGTCAATTGAGTGGTAGATAAATGTCAATTGATGAAAATAGTAGTTATATAAATCTTCAATACTAATATAGGAAATGATATTGAAGAAAGAAGAAAAAAACCAAAGGGGACAGAAAGTGAAAGTGAAAAAGGGAAAAACTCAATTTATATATATATATATGCTTCATATATGCTACATATATGAAATAGCAATTTTATAAACAACCAATGGGATTTTCCTTTTGCACTAAAAAATAACAATTTATTGTTTATTAGTAATTATCTCTTTAGGTTAATTAAATTAATGTATGTATGTATATGAGTCCTTTATTGTTTAAATTGTTCTCTACTATGCTATTTAAGTTGTTTTGGTTAAGCGCCAAAAGGGAAAGTATGACAAAGTATGACTTATTATGTTTGTGGCTTTGTGTAACCAATAGCAGCTTAACAATGCGGTTCTAGCGTCTAATACATAAGGTTACCATCCATAAGACTACCCAATAGAGGCATACTCTAGGGAGGTAACTGATGGGTGTCTTCCACACCTGTCAATGTCTATCTGTTCTTTTTCACATGCCGATCAAACTAAAATATTCCCTTTTGAAAGTGCAATGATTCTGGGTTTGGTGTGTGGTGAGTGTGTGACTTGTAGTCATTGTTTTTTATCCACAAAGCATGATCACACCTTAACACAAAAACCAGAGCTTATAACTTTAATGAAAAAAAGAATTATAGAGAACCTATATACATCATTATAATAATGACAATAAACCATTTAAATGAACGAAACACACCCCTTGTGACACACACGACGTTCGACCAAATTCTCTTCTACAATTGCTAGTGTATGTGTCAAGAAGTGGCCACCTTCATCTAGAAAGATAGGGTGGCAATGTAATGTTCTGTCTACGTAAGAGCAAGTGTTAGCTAAGTCTTTTTTCATTCTATCGCACAAAGGACAAGTAGCAATCGCAATAGACAAGACTAAATTTTATTTTTATTTCTACTTCTCACATGATGTAACAGAGAGAAAGAAATAAACAAAAAAAAAAAATGTTTTGCCGAACATTCATCGGTGATAATACCCGGACTAAATAGATTAAATAAAAAAACGCAATATATAAAATTTCTCAGCCGGTTGTTATAAGACGGAGAATCGAGAGATAATAATAGAAGGGGTGGCTCCCCTCGAGGGAGTTCGTCTTCCCCTCCGTATCTTGTTTGAGAGAATAGTAAAACTACTTGCTTTTCGCTTTTCAGGAACCCCGGCAATTCCATTTTGTCTGCCGAATTTGTACTCTAGAAGGTCACAAACAAACAATAAAAGAAAAATGGTAATACGAGATAGACGGCTAACCTTCATAAGTAGCGGCAAGAGTCTGTTCATATCGTGTGAAGAAATACAACATGTTGGCTCTCTATTACAATATTGTAAACCCAATTGAGTTCATGTGCAAGGAACAAGTGTTTATCTCCTACGCCGTGTTTTTTGGTCCCCTTCTCTTTCACATATTCCAAAATAGGTAATTAATTAATTCGAAAACATTGAGCCAACACACAAGCGAATAGTAACAGCAGATTTTGTATTGTTCCTAATTCAACGTTTCTTTCTACATATCAATTTGACGCCATTTGTTGTTGTTGTTTCGTCCACATTTGTTAAATTGGGCACCAATTTGTACTACAGTTTCTTTAACCTTCTTTTACAGTCTTTGTTTTTGTTTTTGTTTTTGTTCTGACTTCTTCTTTCGTCTTCTTTTCTTCAATGTGGGTTAACAATAGAGTGCACTCATCGTTTGTGATAGCTTTTCATGTACCATGTGCTTTCTTTTTTTCACTTGCTTTTCACTATTCCTTTGTTTTATGAAGTAGTTGTGGTTTTCTATTTATGTTTTGTGTGTTGTTTTATTATGTGATAAAGTTTTGAAAATGTCTCAATTGGGTCAATACTTGTACTAATTGGGTAACCCATAGTGAGCGCTACCAAACAAATAAAAGAAAAGAATTAGAACCTGAAATTCTCCATTGACTAAAGCCACTTTATTACTACATTATAATAAAGGTACAAAAAGAGTGTAGGTCAATTGCAATCTACCAATATATCAAAGAGCCACGCCCGCACGCCTAAAGGGTTGATGGTCTTTGTTGTTGCAAATTTCAGGTATCACACATCAGTGTACTTTTCGCGTACACCGGAATTTTAGTTCGTGTTGTGCTGCAAATATATTAGACCTTTGTTTCAAGTACTTTCACGCGTACGCGTAGGTATGTGCGCAACTTTGCATCGTCTAACCTTTCGAGATGAGGACCGTCAGATGATGATGAACCACATTTACGATAATACGTGGAATATATATAACGTTAGGTACAATTCGCTTACGTATTTTTGTAAGAAATCGACAAAGTTGACAATAAAAAGCAACATGGCCAATCTTTGTATCCTACCACTAAATATGAACCCCTTTTACAGGTCTCAACTGACTCGTTTGAAAGGTTTTCCTCACCTCTAACAATTGCAATGCCAAGTACTACAGAAGAGGACATATTTCCTTTGGTTCCTTTGGTTTCATGTCACAAAATCTTTCAACAAAGTACAGGGCAAAAAAATCTAATTTCATCTGTCAATATACCCGTCCATTGTTCCTCTTTTAAAAAATTATCTTCTCAGCCAGTTTTGGTTAGGTTCGGTATGAATTTGCTAATTGGGTATCCCGAGAAGATATTAGAGAAGATAAAAAGAAAACAAAAGTTGCAGAAAAGAACAACTGCAACAAAAGCAGTCTCATAAAGCGAGAGGCAGTGGTATTGAAAGCCTATTACTTGTCAATCAATGTACAACTCCTTATAACCATGCGATATACCGAGCTTTCTGATAAAATGTCGTTGCGCGCTTTGAATAGACTTTTGAGTTTCATTAATTGGACTCATGAAACAAGTTGCATATCCTCCCCTTGTCGTGGGCCATATTTACATCCCTTTCCCTCCTTATTCATTTTTAAACTCTCTTTCACCCCCCCCTCATTACTTCTTTTCAACATGCTCTTTAAAATACTTTGCAACTTTCTCATCAACAGCAACTTGAATTGGTGTCTCTCCCTCATCATTCTCAATAGTAGTATCAGCACCACCTTCTTCAACTAGAAAAATAGCCGCATCAGCATGGCCCTCCGCTAAAGCATGATGTAAACTAGTCCACCCATCATTATCTTTTGCATTCACATTGACACCTTTAGCCAGATTCAACAATTGTTTAATTATGGTAATTGATCCAATTGAAGCAGCTCGATGTAATGGCGTATACCCCTTCTTATCTTTAACACGACAAGATGCACCAAACTCATCAATAAGTATACGGACATAGGACAAGTGGTTTTTGGATATGGATAAATGTAATGCTGTTGTGCCTTGATTTGTGGCCAAGTTTATATCAGGTTGGGGATCAGTGTGCATTAAGATATTGAGGATTTCAACATTGCCAATTGAAGCATTGATATGGATTGGAGTCCATCCGGAAGCATCAACTAATTCATCGATATCTGTTCCTTTGGATAAATTCTCAACAATGAATTGAACCAAATCGCTATTGTTGATGGAAACGGCCCAATGTAATGGTGTACGTTCATCATCATCTTTCAAGATAGTTGATTTGGGTTTTTCTGAAATGAGCTGTTTGGCTAAATTGATGTTGTGGTCTTTGATTGCTGTTTGGATTGGGAATTGATCTGAACTCATGGTATGGAATGTGGAGAGCTTTGTAGGAGATGGTGTACTTTGAGTGGCGTAAATTTCCTCGGAGTTTAGTTCTCTCCACAAAATAAAATATACAGTTTAGATCCACCAGTTCCAGATGTCTTTTAATTTTGTACAAATCTAATTATTTTTCCTATTTCCTATGTAGTCTTAAAGAATTGAATTTTTTAATTACCTTTTTATCAACATGCTACCTCCCTAGTTCCACTCTTTGTCCTCATTTATTCTCTCCTCCGTCATTTCCATCTCCTTCATGATCAGCATCCTCACCTTCATCTACTTCCGAATCCGAATCTGAATCCGATGGCGGTTGGTCAAAAAAAGGTGCTGCAATAATCGTTGTTGGCAAACGATTCAAATCGCTCACATCTGCACTGCAATCTAAATTACCATGATGTTGACCTTCACCAGGAAGGTAACCAACATCATCCATTGAATTGAATTCATGACCATTGTGAAGACTATTGCTATTGTGTATAGATGATGAAACTTTACGTACAATGTCAGCCGAGTTGGAGTAATGCTGTGAATAGTCACGTTTTAACGACTCCAAATATTCTTGATAATCATTACTGAT
Source organism: Candida orthopsilosis Co 90-125 (assembly GCF_000315875.1). Taxonomy (NCBI): domain Eukaryota; kingdom Fungi; phylum Ascomycota; class Pichiomycetes; order Serinales; family Debaryomycetaceae; genus Lodderomyces; species Lodderomyces orthopsilosis. The sequence goes on from NC_018296.1 coordinate 1,137,980, forward strand.
ATTTGATGCATGGGCAGCTGATCTTGATGAATTGATTGATGAAATACCATTAGATGCCATAGACTGTTTGCGTTGTTGCATACTGAGGTTCTTATCATCCAGAGCATTGGAGGTAGAAGGGGTTCTCTCGTACTTATGGACGGATGTAATGGTCTGTGATGACTTGGGTGGTGCATTGAAATGCAGAGTGTCATCACTATCATGATGTTGATGAATCATAAGATCCACATCATAATCATCATTATCTTTCTCATTTGGAGTCAATTCGTTTGATGTTGTAGATGGTGGTTGGTTGGTACTTATTGGATTATAATTTCCATCCAATTGTGCATAATTAATCTTTGTTGATTTAAACTTCTTTGATACTCTTGCATTGGCACAATGAGCATACATATAATCGACTTCCTCCAATTTCAATCCTTTTGTTTCATAAACGGTAAAGTAAACAAACACAGTGCCCAATGCATTCAAACTGCCCCAGATGAAAAAAATTTTCCCACCTAATCTCACTGTATGTGAACCAGTATCAATCAAATATGGAGTTATGTACGCAAATACAAAGTTCACCAACCAATTAGTAGCAGCGGTTAAGGCTACACCTTTTTGTCTGATGGAAATACCATAGATATCCGAACACAAGGCCCATGCACAACCACCCCAAGTACTGGCAAAGAATAAGATAAACACACATGAAAATGAGACACATAGACTAGCATTGACATGTTGCTCCTGAACACTGACTCCAGTTATGGCTATGATAAAATTCGCTGTTGCCATGCCGATACCTCCCCAAAATAACAAAGGTCTTCGACCGACAGTATCAATCAAAATTATACCCGGAACAGTGAAAACAACATTGACAATGTATGTTATCAATGACATGATGTAATAGTTCTTAACTCCAGCGGAACTGAAAAAATTGACTCCATAATAAAATATAAAATTGACACCTGAACATTGTTGAAAAAACTGTACTCCTATCCCAGTAAACATTCTCAATCCTTGTTTATGTCTACCACCGCCACTTCTAAAACAGTCGAGAATAGTAGTTTTGCCGAAAGATCGTTCATAATCATAATTCGCTTTTATTTCTACCAACTCTTCAATCAAGCATTCATCATCCTCTGGCAATCGTCGTAGTTTGCAAAGTGAATAAAGCGCTTTCTCCAAATTGTCTTTTTGTACATAATACCGTGGACTTTCCGGTAGGAACAACATACCCGTAGATAAAATCAACGCCCACAAAAACTGAATTCCAACGGGTATTCTATAAGACCCTGAGTTTGAAATCTTTCGCGTCCCTTGACATACAGCACTGGCGATCAAGAGACCCCATGTGATGGCCCATTGATAAGTAAACACAACCGAACCTCTAACCCACTTGGGCGATGCTTCAGCTTGATACAAGGGTACAATAGCTGATAAGATCCCCACTGCTACCCCCAGTACTAATCTTCCCACACTAAGCAATGCAATTTCAGTTGAGCTGATTTGTAAAATATTCCCAATATTAAAAATGATACCAGCACTTAAAATAATCGAAAACTTTCGCCCATACCTATCAGAAATTAACGGTGCCACCAAAGCGCCAAAAAAAGTTCCCAACGACAACGACGCCACAACAATAGCTCGTTCATGAGTGGCAAATCCAGTGTGATTACTAGGGAAATGCGTATACACATAGTGCATCTCTAGTAGATCATTTATTAGCCCGGTATCGTATCCATACAAGAACCCACCCACTGCCGCAACTAGACCCACAAAAAAGGCCGAGTTTGATGAACTCTTCTGTCGCATTCTTCGATAGTACTCCTCCTCTATCGTATTATCATACAATATCTGATCTATGTATGACCAAAGCTTCATTATGAAACGTTCTTTGATGTAGTTTGATGTTGAGTTATATTAAATTGATTGAATTTCGAGGGAGGGAATAACGTGTTATATATACATTAGTCGATGTTGTCTGTGGTGAAAATAGCGTTCTATCTGTTGCTGTGTGGACGTATAAGTGTTATAAATAGTAAATCTAATCTAAGACGATGCCAGCCTAATGAATGTTTGGTTTTCTGGGGTATATCCTTTGTCTTCTTTATGATTTCGATTTTTTCCTTTTTCCCTCTCGGTTCTATTCTTTGTCTTCCTTGATAAAAATTTTGTGCCTATAAATTTTTTTGTCTGCAATGGTTTACGAGAGAGAAGAGTGAGAGATCAAGGTAAGACCAAACGATCTAACGTTTTAGATTAGTTTAGTTCGCATACGTGTATATATTGAGGGTGACTGTTTGGGAAGTGCACAGTGGCAACTTCAATTAATAAAATAGGGTTGCTTTCCCAGCCCCCTTCAGAAATACAAACTTATTGACATTATGTGTATGATATTTTCTTGTCCTTAATTAAAAGGTTAATTAAAGTGGAGAGAGTACAGTAATAATCATTTAAAATTATCAAGTAAAATACTTTAAATTTTTATTTCCGTTCGTACTTTTTGCCTCCGCTCATGCGCCTAAACTAAATCGGCTTCTTGTACGAATCCAATTTTTTTTTCTGCTTTATCCTCACGCCGCCCCATTCCACGCCACATGTAGAGAAAAAAGAAGAGAGAAAGAGAGAGAGAGAGACTGTAGACGCCTGAGGATGCGTCTAAATCTTTTCACTGTACCTTTGAAAGAAAATCTAGGGCTCAGGGGTAGAATTGGCTTTTTCAACATCAAATTGTTGACTCTAGGACCACTATTCTTTCTAGCAACCTATGATTTCATCATATTTAGTTGCAAAAAAAATGATGTATTTGGAACTCCTTCTCATGCAAAAGCTGGAAGCCAGTAGAGCAGAGAGAATCCATCAAGAATCAAACAAGTTAAAATGCGTTCCTGTGACTCAAAATTGACTATGTACCCATCTACATTTTTAGTTAGGGTCATACTCAGCTGACCATGGCATTCAATGCTTGTAGTATCTACAAATTCTTCCTCATTGGATCTCTCTTCATCGTCCACACAACCGGAAAAGTACACACTTTCGTCTCCTTAGTCCAATGGCGGTCCACGCTTCTACACCCGTCTCTTTCTTAAACACATCTAGTCCTACATTTACTTGTGTTATCAGAATCTCAAAATGGGAGGCACTACACAAGAAAAAAAACGTTAGATTTTCGGCTTCTGATAATTTTCCTTTTTTTACAACAGGGAGAAATACGTATCATCAAAGAAGAGTCATCCCCACCATTATGTCTGCGTTAAAATCACCAAGGATCGTCGATGACGTGAGACTCAACAACAATGGAGAAGTCAAGTTAAAGGATGTCACCAACGAAGCAAAGTCGAGACAGAAGATAGCTAAAAATGATGTGGTTAAAGCACCACCAAGTACAATTCGAACTGTCAACATCTTTACCATATTGGTCCAGCTTGTACACCGTTTTTTTACTGTTGGATTGGTTGCACTGGGTGCTTCAGTCACTAGCTTAATCATGTTCTACATCAACCATTTGATTCTCCTCAACTTGTTCTTCACCATTGCCATTTACAAAAATGTTTTATTCATATATCGCAAGATTTACTTGAAGTTCCTTACTTTAACCTATTATCCCAATAAATCACCTCAAGTGATTAGAGATGATGTCAACCAGTTAGTCAAAATTCCCAAATCGGTCTCTTGCATTTTAGATTTGAAAGATGACGACGATGAAAATGGCGGTAAAGATGGATTGTATAATCAGATCAGTGAGTTGGCAGCTTGGAGTGTGAGCGCAGGTATATCAAGATTGATCATCTATGAATACACTGGATCTATAAATCAAAGCAGTGAGTCACTACTTGATTTAAGTAAAGTCATAACTCGGAATTTGATTTCATATTTTGGCTCAGAAGCTATCCCTGCATTCTCATTGAAAGTACCTCACAAAAACTTGATCTTGTACAGCGACGAGTCCGTTAGTCTATCATCGACTGAAGAACCAAGAGAAGCTACAGTGGATTTAGAAATTGACTTACTTAGTAGAGTTGATGGAAAGCCAACTATTGTTGAACTAACCAAAACAATGAGTGAATTGGCTGTGAACAAAGAGTTATCGGTTAATGATATAACCATTGACTTGATTGACGAAGAGTTGGTTGAATTGGTTGGACCAGAACCAGACTTGTTGATTTCATTCGCACCTTCATTAAATTTGGAAGATTACCCACCTTGGCATATTAGATTGACTGAGGTTTATTGGGAACCTGAAAACAAAGATGTGAGCTATGCTGTTTTTATTCGTGCCTTGAAGCAATTTTCCCAATGCAAGGTAAATGCAGGTAAGTAATATTCGGCTTGCTTAAATTAGTTGTCTTAGCTAGAGATGGGAGTTTGGTGTAAGTTCTAGGGGGAGATGGGTGCTAATTTTTATTATTTTAATTCGATGCATAGAAGAGATTCGGCTGTGAAGCAGAGCTCTAGTATATCTATTTTTATATATTCACGGTTGGGCTAATTAATACATGTATAGAACAAGGGTTTTGTAATCAGTTGTAAAAGGCCGATAAATTTTGCATTTTGTTTTGTGGATTGAAATAAGACGCGTCATTTGGAAAGCACCATGACACATTCTATTATACTGATTCGACTTGTGAAAATACAACCTTGCAAAGCCAAATTGCTTAAGTTAATGCGCTCGAAATGGCAATACCTACAAGAGATACGCACCACCACCAAACCCGTCGTAGTATGCTGTATTTAGTATATCAGTACCAACAATAGTTGGTAGCAGTAGCATTCTATCGGATCCAAGAAAAAAAAAAAAGAAATTTTGATTTGTTGTTAGTAATTTGAATTGATCACACTACCATTACAATATGCAAATAAGGTTGCATTTTATGGCTCTTGTAAATATGCTGCCTGAAAGCTAGAAGTTGGAAGATGTCTTAAAAGCCAATCGAACATCATTGCCTCATCTACACCGTAATTACTGTAGATCACCATACTCTACAACCTTTTTGTAACACAATTGCTTTGTTTGTGTGTGCAATAAATGTTTGCCATTCTTTTTTTACTGTTTTTGACCTATCACACACTACCTTTATTCTCTCACTCTCTCTCACTTTGAAGTCAACGAAATCAAAATCAGTTTTTCAAACAAACCACGTATCAAAAATTCTAAAGCAAATTATCCATCAATCAAACTGATCGAGTAACTGGAGGTGTACACTTTATCAGTCAACTAAGTCTCACTCAATCAATCAATCATCGAGTATACAGAATCGCAAAGAGTATTCATTTCATATTTTTTAAACTTTATCATTCTTAAAGCATTAACCGCTCACTCCCTATTATTAACAAGTGATCAACTTTTAACATTTTCATAACATACATCATAACACACTAATACATACATCATCATGGGTTTATCATTTTCAAAATTATTTGCCAATCTTTTTGGGAACAGAGAAATGAGAATTTTAATGGTTGGTTTGGATGCTGCTGGTAAAACCACCATATTGTATAAATTGAAGTTGGGTGAAATTGTCACCACTATTCCAACCATTGGTTTCAATGTTGAAACTGTTGAGTACAAGAACATTTCATTCACAGTGTGGGATGTTGGTGGACAAGATAAAATTAGACCATTGTGGCGTTATTATTTCCAAAACACCCAAGGTATTATTTTCGTTGTAGACTCAAATGATAGAGACCGTATTGCTGAAGCTAGAGAAGAATTACAACAGATGTTGAATGAAGATGAATTGAGAGATGCATTATTGTTGGTTTTCGCTAACAAGCAAGATTTACCAAATGCTATGAATGCTGCTGAAATAACTGAAAAATTGGGCTTGCATTCTATTAGACAAAGACCATGGTACATTCAAGCTACTTGCGCCACTACTGGTGATGGTTTGTACGAAGGTTTGGAATGGTTATCAACTAATTTGAAGAAGTCTGGATAAATGATGAAGAGATCAGGGGGCAATTGGAAATCAAACTAATAGCATATCTACTCTTTTTCTTCACTTTATCTATTATCTAGTATGTTACTGTGTATTTCTTGATCAAATACTGTATAATAAACAAAGTTCAACATTGTATTAGAGGTGGATATTGTTTGCTTTGTCGTGGTGGGGTAGAAACTTTCAGACAGATAAGAGAGTTTCCAAATGGGTACTACTCTTCATTTCTGATACAAAATGACGTCGACACACGTCTTATAAGATGTAGTTCGCAAGCACGTTGTATAGATTCGATAAAGTGGAAATCGTGAGGACGTCTGATCAAGAGTAGATCATCCAATGTCGTTATACACCGGGAATATCAGTAACGTGCACGAACCAGCAAATAAAAATGTGGCAGAGTATCTACAATATTTCACAAACGGTGTGACCTTCACATTTGGACCCTCTATAGTCTGATTACTCATAACAGATTGGCAACACTTCGGACTGATCAAATAGTAGTATATCTTGTGTGTTTATCTTTACCACAAACATTATCATATCTTAATCTTTTTTCTGTCCCCACCTCCCTGCACGTGCAAATTGTAAAATTAGGGCTTTACCAAGAACATTTTTTTCCCACTAACAAAACTCAGACAGAGTCGCACTACTCTGTTGTGTGTGAGGGACTAAAATAAAATTTTCAGACTTTATTAAGAGTAAGGCTCACATTCGTCATCAACGTTCAGTTCATTAAAATACACACACACAATGGTATGTTATCTACTCATAGATACAAGTAGGATATAGTGTTTGGCAAGGAAAGATCAGTGCAAGATGTGGATAGACGGATATATGGAGGGAAAATGTGGACACGATGCATGTTTGATCAAGTCATCGAAATGATCATCAAGGGACAGTCTGCCGAAATGTATTATTAGCAAAACACTTTCAAATATTAAAGAACGGAGTATCTTCTGAAAATTGCAGAGTACCACATCTTCAGGATCAATACGATTCCTTCATGCCACTTGTCCTGCCAACTCGGCCTAGCTCAAGTTATACTAACTCCTCTCTTCTTTAGGTCGCCGTTAAAACTTTCGAATTAAGAACTAAATCCAAGGAACAATTAGAAGAACAATTGGTTGAATTGAAGAAAGAATTAGCCAACTTGAAGGTTCAAAAATTACAAAGACCAAGTTTACCAAGAATTCACATTGTTAGAAAAAACATTGCTAGAGTCTTGACTGTTATCAACTTGAACCAAAGAGAGAATGTTAAAGCTTTCTACAAAGGTAAGAAATATCAACCAAAAGATTTAAGAGCTAAAAAAACTAGAGCTTTAAGAAGACAATTGACCAAGTTTGAAAAATCACAAGAAACTGAAAAAGCTAGAAAACAAAGAATCACTTTCCCACAAAGAAAGTATGCTATTAAGGCTTAAATTTGAGGGCTATTTTTAGTATATGAATGTGTTAACGAAGTGATTATGAAGAACTGGAGGTTTTCTAGATGACTTGAAGAGGTAATTTCTGTATAGTTACAAAAGATTGTGTATATTTTCTTTTTTTGTGGAAATATTATACTTTAATATCGGGCATTAGTTAAGGAGGTTGAAATTGTAAACTATATATATGTGATATTAGAAAGTCTATCTATTTATTCAGTCATTACTACATCCTCTTCCCCTTGTTGTTGCTTCTCTTGTAACTTTTCCAGTTTCTTTTGAAGTTTGAATGCGGATATCTTGGCTTTTAAGTCAATATCATCCTGCACATCCTCCAATTTTAATGGAACTCTATTGAAAGGGTCAGTGGCATCACTCAACAAATGAGCTTTGATAGTTGATCTATCAATACTAATTTTAGAAGATGGTAATATAACAGGGTCTTCCATAACAGTAAACATCAATGGATCTAAGAATTCATCAGGCACTTCACCCAATTCCAATTCTTCGCTCTCTTCAATGAGTCTATTTTCTTCTGCTTTGGCAGCAAAGATTGCCAACAGATTAATTATCCTATTATCAACAAATGTCCTCTTGGTTAAAATACTCTCGGCTTTCTTAAAATATGCAATGTTGAACGATCTTCCATCCCTTGAAACAGCAATAACAAACCCTTTTTGTAATGAAAGGTTGACATAAACTTCACAAATGTCACTCAAAATCTTTTTAGGTTCAAACTTGTACTTTTCAGGTTCAGCAACTTTTAAGTTGGAACATTTAGGGCCAACTAGTACTGATAAATTGTAATCCAACATGCCAGCTAATCTATCGACAATTTCTGGCAACACGAAACCCTGAGGTACTTCTTTGGTGAACAACTTGAACAATTCCATAGTTTCATTTGATAAGGCAATTAAAGATTTCACTCTTCTTTCATCACCTTCCAAATTACCATTCAATGTTTCATCGTTACCCATCTCCTCATTTGCTTCACTTCCAGTTTGACGACGTTTGATTTCTACTTGATAGTCATGAATTGAGTTCAACAAATTGAAAGTTTCGTCTAAAAGATACGTAGTATCATTCAACATTCTTGCAATAAATCGAATAAAAAAGTCAACATTATTCTCCGAATAATCTTTCAATTGCAATCGATACTGAGGTATCTTCCATAACTCTTCAAGAATTACAGAAATGTAATAACGACTGTTGAATTTATCATAGAATTGAGACGATGCACCAGTTTTCTCAACCATGACATAGAAATCAAGTAATGAATACAACAAGTTATGTGTAACCAACTCATTTCTATCAAAAATGGAAACCATGAAGCCCGGATGACCATCTTGTCTGGGAAGTGAACCAATGTACAAAATCTCCACAATGTTGGCCTTCATGTGGGGATTACCAATCAATTCTGGACACCTCAACAAGATGGTAATGAACTCAACAAACAATGTCAACTTATCTTCATTTAAAACTAACGGGCAACCTCTGAAATTGGCAGAAAATTTGGTATAGTTGATGATACCTTCCAAAAGAAATTCTGGATAATGCTTCCACGGGATCGGAGTCTTGGTTTTTAAAAAATCATGATCGTCTAATTCCGATACTTTTGTGATTTTGAAAATGGGAATACTCAACTTCTTCTGTGGGAACGCATGATTTGGGTCAATTAATCTAGTAATAAACACTGTTGCACCAATAATGAAATCAAAAATTTCCAATTGCAAATCTCTATAGCTAAACACAGCGTTGATTGCATGCTGCAGTGACTTCAATGCATTGACCCTGCTATGCATTATTGGCAACTGTGCTCTCATCCGTTCTCGCATTGCCGGTGCGGCTCCTCCACGACCAGCTTCAATCGCAGTTATTTGGCTCTCCATCTGCTCAATAGTACGCTTCATTCTGTCGAACTTGATAAATATACCACCCACACCATAATGTAAATAAGCTAAAGTCAAGTTGAAACAATCAGAAATAAAGTTTGTAGCATCAGTGCCAAGCTCTTCGCGTTTAGATTGACTGTAATTAGTGGCCTCTTCAATTGTTGAGTTGACCCTTGATTCATCTTTGATGTCTAACAAGTTGCTCTTTGTGAAATATTCAACGTCAATTTTATCAATTTTACTATAGGTGGGATAATCTAAAAATGGCATGCTCAATTTGATCAAAACTATTGTTATATTGAACATCAATCCATCACTTGCAACAGTTTGAAAGTCAACGTGACTACCCCGCCTCAAGTGACTCTTGTTGACCAACTCAGCCAACCATTGAATGACATTGGTTCTGGTCTCAGTGGACCCACGTATTAATTTATCAACAATCACAAATAATCGATCCAATGCTACTTTATACTCATTTTGAAGTGATTCGTATGCGCTGTGGATTTGGATCGGGGACATTTTACTTACTTCTTCTCCAAAATAAGGACCTGCGGTATCGATAAGTGGTGATACTCTCAAAATTGGACCCAATAATGACTTGAGTTCATAATCCAACCCCAGTTCTTTTGAAGGTGGCTGAAACCCTGCAATCTGGGAGAATATTGCAGCAACTGGTTTGATAGAAACAAGGGTTTCAATGACTGACAAGTAGTTCAAATACCTTTGATCTTTGAATGTAATACCTTTTAATCTCAGACTCATGTAAGGAAAAATTAGATTCAAAAGCTCTAATAAATTGTCCTCTTCGTAGCTAACCTTAATAATGTCTACTAAAAACGATGACATATCAGCAAAACGTTCCACTATTGTGTTTAAAGCTTGCTCAATGTTACTTGATAAAAACATGTCAGGGATTTGTAAGCCCATATTACCATACCTTACTGCTAGATTGATAATCTGACTCAATAGATCCACTTTTTCATCATGAAAAGCTGCCTTTATTGGAAGCGACCTTTTTACTTTGTAAGCAGCATGATATACCGAGTACAAGTATGCAGTTGGTCCCTTTCCCGGCACTCCAGTTTCTGATAATATTTCCATAAAGATCGAGTCCAAGTAATTCTCATTTAATTTGTCATTAGAATTTTGCAACTCGTGTGCTAAATTAGGCAAAAAAACTACTGAGCTTGAGGTTTTATTGGAGTCTAATGTGATCTTGAATATGTGCTCTAGCTCTCTCGTCAACCATTGGGAAATATGATCCTCTTTCGATTGTGTTGGCTTGGGTGAAGGAGCAGGCAATGCATGATTATCAGTGGCAATTTGAGTCGATTGTTCGGGGATATTCTTCAGTTCTTTCTCTACTTTATTTAATTGGAAAGTAGTAGGTGTATTCTGTTCCGACGTCGTAACCTTGGGCTCTTCAGTTATTGGTTTTGCTGCTGGCTGTTGTTGTTGCAGTTGCTGTTGGGGCGTGCTAGGTCTATTAGATCCAGCGAGTTTGGCCAATCTCTTAGCTCGAATCTAGACGAATATTGTTAGTACGCCTGTTGATTAAAATCACGATTGCTATTGGTCCTTATACATACCTCGTCTGCACTTGACATGAATAGCTAATATGGGGATTCTAACACTCTTGAGAAATAATTGGTGAATAGCTAGATAATAAGTTCCAAGAGTGCTGCCAAATTGGTTCTTATGATTCTGATTAATCTTTTTGTTCTGTTGACATTTATATGCAGTACTACGACACTCCTATAATAAATTTTTTCTCTTTTCTTTTTTCTACTTACTATTACTATTACTACTATACATATACGTATATACAAGTTTATTATTATAGACAGGGTTTTTTGTATAACCAATTTTCAATTTGATCTATTATCTGCATAGCAGAAACAAAGGTATTTTTTCAGTGTTAGTTCACTAACTTCCTATTTTGATTAGATTTAGGTTAAGAATATCAACAAAGGGTGACGTTTTCACTCAAGAAGAGAGGGTTATACACTTTGGACATTAACATATTCCAAAAAAAGAATTTTTGTTTGTTTTAAAAGTTCACCACCTATTTCAAATAGGCGTACTTCATCATAGAATATAAAAACATCCTGCACCAGGAGAGGGGAGAAATAGTAGCGTCAAATACCAAAAAATGTCAGACATACCGCAGTCCATCATCACTGCTTTGACAAAGTATCAAGATAGACCATTTATCTTGTACCTTGAAAAAGATTTAATAAAATTCATCAAGAATTCTATTTTAGGTAACATCAAACAACCAGAGTATGTAATTCAAGCACAATATTTGAAAAACTCGTACTATAGACTATTGAGCCACCAATTATGTCAATATTACCATCTACAGCATTGGAACAATCAGTCAAATGAAATTGTTGTTACTCCATCGGAAAATTTTGATTATTCTTCATTTTTGATTAAGGTTGAAGATGAATCAAGTGATTTTGTTAAAGTTGCCGATGTTGCTCATAAATATCAACCTGTTCATACACCTGAACCACCGCATCTGAATGGATATATCCAACAACAGCCGCATCATAATGTAAACCACCACCAACACCTGCACAACATCTACCACCCACATCAGCATCAGCATCAGCATCAGCATCAGCATCACTCTCATCTGGATCGAATTGACTCAACCAGGGCGACGGGAACACCGTTCATGTCCAATCCTCAATCTTTTAAACCAAAGATGATTGTCAAAAAAATCATACCTAAGCCAACTACTTCTTCACCACCGATGGAAGCAAGTGAGAACAACAACAATGATAGCATAGAAAGCCTTTCAAAGTTGAAGATTGATGAAAATGGATCTAGCAGTGCTCCACCATCAGAAGGTTCAGATGTGTCACTCAATACTACATCATCGACAACGATTGAAAGTCAAAGAGCATCAAAAGAAGCATTGTACAAAAAAGTACGAGAGGAGATATTTTTGAAAGAGGATGAAGATCAAACAGGAGAAGAAGAGGAAACAGTAGAGGGAGAAGAAGGTGAAGAGGAGGAGAAAAAGCAGCTGGAAGAAATCGTAGATAAAGGTTTTACAAAAGAGAGACCTACTAGAACAAACTATCGCAGAAGTCGAGAGTACACCCCTGGATATAGCAAAAACCATTATTCAGTACCATACCAAGTACCAATCCAAATGCAGTACCCACAAATGTATCACCCCCACCACAATGGAGCATCACCAGCTATTCCTCAAGGAAGCACACTTCCAGTTTTGTACAGCCCCTATTATCCTACTGTTCAACCACCGCTAGTTCCTCAAGCATATGCTCCCCCGTTCCACACTGTACCTTCTTATGATAAAGAAACAGAGCGAAGAATTTTAAACAATCCATACATTATTTTACCAAGTGATATTGACTCTCATGATCGATTCAAGAATCCAAAGCATCAACAATTACACAAGTCCAAAAAGATGTATCAAAATGGTAATGGAAGTGGTGCCAGCATAGGGCGAAACAGTAACTACAAAGGCCAAAGACCTACATAGAAATTAAAAGGAATCTGAAATTTCAAATATTGTTCTCGTAGTTTTACAAATGCATCTCCAATACAATTGTATGTAATGGGGTTCCATATGTTTAAAAAATTAAACGAGATGTTAAACTCATGTCGGTTATTATCAGTTTTTGTGTTCTTCTTTATCCTTTTACCATTTCTTAATTTGGTTAAATTCAAAAATAATAAACCATAATAAACGATTAATTATTAAGATCAAAACTATTTTTATGATTCAGGACACGCACAAGTTTCAACTTCTACACCTACCACTACTACTACTACAACAACAACAACACCATCAACAATGTCAAACGTAGATGACGATTTAGTTCCTGAACAAGTAGAAGGGTACACTGTTGGAGAAAAGAAAACAATTGACGAATACAATAAACTAGATGCCGAAGATGAAAGTTTAGCCAAGTGGAAAGCTTCATTGGGATTATCGACCACTGAAACACCATACCCTGTTAAACCAAATGACAAAAGAACAGTGGTTGTTACTGAATTGGCATTGGAGTTCCCCGATCAACCTGAATTACAACCAATTAGAATAAATTTAGAAGATGCTGATGGAAATACAATTTTGAACAAGGAGATCAAATTTAGCATCAAGGAAAAATCAATTTATCAATTAGTTGTCAAGTTTAGAGTCCAACATGAAATCATTACTGGGTTGAAATATTTACATTCGGTTAAAAGAGGTGGATTAAGGGTAGATAAAGTTGAAGAACCATTGGGAAGTTATGCACCAAATACAGTTGAAAATCCATTTTATGAGCGTAAATTTACTGAAGTTGAAGCTCCTTCGGGGATGATTGCTAGAGGTACTTATTCTGCTGTTTCCAAGTTTGTTGATGATGATAAAAATGTCCATTTGACTGTTCCTTGGAGTTTTGCTATTGTGAAATAAAGAGTACATAGAGAAGTAATGATATGCTATTGAAAAAAATTTAATATAATATCCAATCTAAACAAATCAACTGAGGCAGGTGAAAGTTCGTATTATGGCGTGCTTGAACGAAGTCCTTAAGCATTACCTTTTTGTACCTAATGCATTAGACTTTAGCTTGCGTATAGGGATATAAGGAGGGGCCTTGTTCTTTTTTGGGGCGGGTACGGTCAGCAAAACCACAATCGCATCATCATCCAGGTTGTCATCAATTGCAATTACTTTAGGCTTTGATACTACTGCTGGTGCTTTGAATTCAAGTTTTCTCCTTTTTGAATTCAAATCTTGACTTAGACACAGTGCTTTTGCAAATCCTACTGACATAGCATTTTCCGGCAGTGTAGTGGGGTCAAATGTTTCATTAGTTGAATACATTTTCCAATTTTTGATATATGCATGAAACAATTGTTCCAATTGTTTTTCAACTGAGTTATCGTACTTGATTTCTAGCAACGAGCACAACTGTTTATACCCGTTCATATTTTTCAATGCAGGTTGTACTTCATCAAACACTTTCAGCTCTGCTAGCCTTGTAACAAATCTAGATTCACAATCTATAGATCGTTTCCAAGAGTTACTTGATCCAGATTCTTTGTAGGCAGATACATAAAGTAACAATTGGGCTCTGGTACATGCAACGTAGAAGCATCGTCTTTCTTCATCGAGTGCGTTGGAGTCACTACTAAACATTGCAAATCCAGCAGGTAATAAACCTTCAGATAAACCAGGCACAAACACCACAGGCCATTCAAGACCTTTGGCACCATGGATAGTACTTAGTGAAACTTTTGGACTATTCAGCTTCTCATCCTCCTTGTCATCAGTCGCATATAACCCAATTGATTGTACAAATTGAACTATAAAGTTCCTATCATCAGCATCTTGATCATCATCTATATTACCTATGATAGTTTCGTCTTGAAATTGAAACTGGCAGAATTGCTCTCTTACTTCCTCAATATTCAAAGATCTTTCTTCGTCTTTCAGATATTCAGCCTTAAGACCTGACTCTTCATAAACAACCTCAAACAATTGCAATGCAAAAGCGCATCTATCGCGATCAGTATTACTTGGTTCAATCTTTTGTAATATTTCCTTTGCCTTCTCAATCATTTGAACATATTTGGCAACACTGCTGCTTGTTCGAAGTGGTAACTTTAAATCTGGAAGCTTATCGATAGATAAGGCCTTGAGCACCTGAAATGCAGAGGAACCAGATCGTTTGCCCTTCATGATGAGGTCATCTATTGATTCAAGAGCCTTTGCACCCAATCCACGTTTAGGGAAATTCAATGTACGCGATATGGATATTCTATCATCCTCATCACCACAAACTCGTAAATAATCGATGATGGCAACAACTTCTTGTCTCTCCCAAAACGCTTTACCTCTAATCATGAAATAGGGAATTTTCCTTCTCACTAATTCAGTCTCCACAGCACGGGTTTGAAACGCAGCACGAAACAAAATTGCAATATCCTTCGGTTTAAACACTGAATTAGGTAATGCTAATAGAAACTCGATCTGATAGACTATCCATTTAGCTTCTTGTGTAGCCGACTTCAAGCATTTGTACACCGGTTTTATGGAATCCTTGAATTGAGATACCAAATCCTTCACTTGCCGACTCTCTTGCTGTCTCATTAAGTTTTCCGATATTTGCAAAATATCTTTTGTAGATCGATAATTTTGGTTCAATGCGATAACTGTACATGGTAAGTTGAGCTTTCCATAATGTTCAAGCATTATCGCAAAATTCTTTGATTGTGCATCTCTAAATGCATATATACTTTGATCTGGGTCACCAACAATAGTTACATTGTTTTGGAACTTTGGATTAATAACACTTCCAGTTGCAAATTGATACATCAAGCGAAGTTGTATATCATTTGTGTCTTGAAATTCATCGACAAGCACGTGTTTGACGAAGTGAAGTACCGGATACTTTGTCACCAAATTGTAACATGTTAGCAAACAATCATCAAAATCAAGTTTCCCTTCCTCGATGAGTTTCAGTTGATACGCTGTATATATTAAGTGCAAACATTTGTTATACTTTTGGACATTTTGATAACTCTCCGGCAAAAGTCCTTGGGATTTTAGTCTTGATATTTGCCGCTTCAACTTGTACAAGTCGATTCCATGATGTTTTTCATTTTGCTTGTTGGATCGAAGTATTATAGTTTCTTCAATAGGTGCACCGCGTATGTACTTGATAACCTCACCTGGAAGGTCCTTTTCCAAGATCTCTCTCAATAAATGATCTTTATCTCTCTCATCAGCAACAGAATACCCATTAACACCAATCTTGGACCCAAATTTCTTAATAATTCGGTAACATAAACTGTGAAATGTGCCCACCAACAAGTTTGATACATTGATCTCAATGTGTGCTTTCAATAAGGATTCCAATCTTTCCACTAATTCATTAGCTGCCTTCTTCGTAAAGGTAGTTACAATAATGTGTTCTGGTTTAATCTTTTCCACGAGGAGTAGGTACGCAACTCTTGATGTCAAGACTTTTGTCTTTCCAGTTCCCGGACCAGCAATTATTTGAAGACGGCCATTGGCAGGTGCAGTAACTGCTTGTTTCTGATTCTCATTGAGACCGTCTAAAAACGCAAGGTTTTGAGTTGAGCTAGTTGCCATGTCCCATGTAGAGCTCTCAAGTGAAGTACGGGTAGATCAATACATATATTTTCTCAAATGTTTTGATCTCATGCCACTTTGTGTATTTCGTCTATTCGGACGCGTTAAATTGAGCTTACAGTGTCAAAGTAAGCGAAAGAACTATGGATCTTCTAACAAGTGGGCAAATTGCTAGCATCTATGCTTTGCATTGGAAGCTTCTGTAATAGCAGCTGCTTAACACAGTTGTACTAACCAAGTAGAATATATAACTGAACAACAGTGCTACCAAACATGTCATTTTTGTTTCCACTTTTCTTTTCCGTACTTGTTAGATCTAGCCTGATGTGCTCAGACATGTACAGTTGAAATCATGATACATCAAACTATAATTCTTATCATTTCATTTCTAATATGTCACGTCGTGGCTCTAACTGAGGCCAACTTTCTGATGCTATATAACCAAACAACGGTCAATCAAACTGCATTAAATGAAACACTTGACGTTGCAATAAGAACCCAAAGAGACATTTCCAAACCAGTTCCTCTTGATCAACTAGCAGTGAGTGGCACTTCACTAACAACTATGTTTTTAAATAAAGGCTACAGTTTAGACAGTATTTCGGAGTTGCGTGATTTGCTAGATACTGGAATGCAAGCAATAATGGTAGATTTATATTGGAATGAATTTACTTCGGTGTGGCAACTATGCCCTGCACCTTTCCCACAAAATGTGACTTACAATCCAAACGATAAAGTTAAAGTAGCTTGGAATAATATCACATATACGTGTCAGGCTGCTTTCACAACCGATAATATCATGTCTATAATTGAATCTTACTTGGATTCTTCAAACACAAACTTTGAAGCTAATTTCCTCCACTTGTTGTTTAACCTAAAATCTATACATTATGAAAAGTCAAATTTAACAATGTCGCTTGAAAATATATACAAGCCCAATTCACGGTCTAACATAGTCGGGAATTCAACACTCAATGCCACGATAACACCAATTGCATCCTACATTTTCAGTCCAGATGTGCTTAGCGAATACAGACTGCAGGTTTATTCTTCTTCAAATCCATATGCGTCATTCTACAACAGATCTGATATAATTATGCCCTCGTTGGAGGCAGTTTTACTCTCACAATATAAGAGAATATTAGTCAATGTGCTAACGAATGACATCGTGCCATCTCCGCGAGAGTACTCAATAACCAGTGACGACGAAAAGCTCATATTTTTCAATACCACCTTGCCAACTTCAGTCAGGACTGCAAAAGATGCTGCGCCATATTGTAAACAGCTTCTTTCATTAGACAATGATATAAAGAAGTATGACAATTTGTCCTTGACAACACAGTTTGACTATGTTATTGATAGCAACAGTCACCAATTTACTCAAGATAGCGTTCAAGACTTTTTAAGGTGTGGGCTTTTGCCTATATTTAATGCTACTTCATACACTGTTGGTAACAAAAACATACTGGATGTTGGAGATGTCTTTACAACATTTACTCCGTACCTTTTCTGGTCGTGGCGTGCAGGTCAACCAGATATATCCAACAATTCATCATCAAACAATCTGTCAAAGAATCACGATGAAGATGCTGGAGCATCATTTCGATGTGTGGTTATTACTAATGATGGTTGGAAAGTTGATGATTGCTATGAAAAATACTCAATTGCATGTCAGAATAAAACGGAGCCTAATGACTGGTACATACCACCCGGTGACAAGCAAACATATTTTGACGTTAGTAGAGGCGATTGTCCTGATGGATACAACTTTAGCCTACCAAGACTGAGTACGGAAATGCTCTCGTTAATGAGTGCTGTCAAAAAACAAAATATAGATTACCCAATTTGGATTGATCTCAATGATATAACAATATCCAATTGTTTTGTATCAGGTGGTCCATACGCACAGTGTCCTTATCAGAAAACTGTCACCACAACTAGATTTGTGCGTATGATTGCACCAGCTTCAGTGATATGTATAATTGTTCTTATTGCTGTTCTTCTTGAGAAGTTGCTTAGAACAAACCACATCCAGTCAAATCGGAAACGATATTGGAAAAAGGCGCTTGCTGAATACTACTCTAAGAACGACTATGAGGGGGTACCGTCTTAGGGTAAGTACAATGTAATAGATGTACCCGTTGTGTTTAAACACGCATCCTGCATATAATCACCCTCCTTCGGATTTTGTAATTTTTCTTCTCTCTTTTAAACGCCTACGGAAACATCACCCCAGCTAAACACCACATCAGCACAATCAAATGAACGATCAAAACTGGAAGGCCTTGTCCAACGAGTTAAGGCGTAGGGCTCAACAAGCTCGTCACTCGGGTGGGGGAAAGAACCCCAAAAGCCCATTGGCAATTTTTGGTGGAATTGGTGGAATCTTGGTCTTAGGTGGAGTTGCTATGTTTGCTCAAAATGCATTATTTAACGTAGATGGTGGTCAACGTGCTATATTATATTCCAGAATTGGTGGAGTTCAACAGAAGATCTATCCAGAAGGTACCCACTTTGTCATTCCTTGGTTTCAAAGACCAATCATTTATGATGTTAGAGCAAAGCCAAAGGAAATTGCATCGTTGACAGGTACTAAAGATTTACAAATGGTGAATATAACATGTAGAGTGTTGTACAAGCCAGACATATTTGAATTGCCTAATATATTCAGGACTTTGGGAACGAACTATGAGGAGCGTGTGTTGCCATCGATCGTTAATGAAGTTTTGAAATCAGTCGTTGCTCAGTTTAATGCTTCACAATTGATCACCCAAAGAGAAAAAGTCTCTAGATTGGTTAAAGAAAACTTGTTGCGTCGTGCTTCCAAGTTTAACATTTCATTAGATGATGTGTCTTTGACATACATGACATTTTCACCTGAATTTAGTGCTGCTGTTGAGGCTAAACAAATCGCTCAACAAGATGCACAAAGAGCTGCATTCATTGTTGACAAAGCAATTCAAGAGAAGCAACAATTGGTTGTCAAGGCTCAAGGTGAAGCCAAGTCTGCTGAATTGATTGGTGAAGCTATCAAGAAATCTAAGGATTATGTCGAATTGAAGAGGTTAGATACAGCTAGAGAAATTGCCAACATCTTAGCATCATCTCCAAATAGAATTATTTTGGACAATGACACATTATTGTTAAACACTGTTGCTGATAGTCGTAACAATAGAAAATAAGTACTAGATATTTGTAAATAGCTTTAAATGAAAAAAAAAGAATTATATTTTACCCTGTTCCCAAAAACCAATAATGTTCAAGTTTTGTCACTCAATCTATAAAATAGAATTGACAATGTTGGCACCAACTGATGCACCAGCACCAAATAACGCAGCTTCTCCAAAACGACTTCCATATTTCTTAACACGATCATGTCCACTTGATTGTTGTTGTTGCTCAGGAGCCACTACAACCTGTTGTGGTGGTGGTTGTTGATATGGTTGGGGAGGATAGTAGTTTGTTGATGGTGGTGGGTACTGTGCGTAACCTCCATAGGAAGGCTGGTTCAGTGATGGAGGTTGATTGTAACCTGGTGGGCCATATGATGAATAAGAATTCTGCAGTGATGGTGGTGATGGACGTGGTGCAGCCAATCTGTTTTCAGATGAGTTAAATTCTACTTCTGAAATCACTTTCACATAATTTGAAGGGAATACACCAGCCTTCTCTGGGGTAGATCCTGCTTTGTACCCCTTCCACCAATCTTCCGATAAGTGTTCAACAACGGCCAATTTGTCTCCTTTACTTAGACTCAAATCGTCTGGTTCTTGTGCAGCGTAATCAAACAAAGCAGCACAGTATCCAACTGGTTTAGGCCCAGAACGAGGTGGAGCTGGTGGGTAGTCAGGCGGTGAAATACGAGTGTTGGCAAACTCTTGCACTAACTTATTTGATTTCTCTTCGAATGATGGAGCTGGTGGATTTGCTGGTGGCGAAAACTCTTCCTTTTTAGAAGCTGTACCAATTTGTAAAGCATCAACGTCCCATGGCTTTTCATCCTTTTTGTATTTCTGAGGTAAAGCCTCAACTAACTTTATGTAGAGGGCATCAGTAATGATTTCTGAATCACGCAAAAACTCCAACTCCGTTCTCACTGTTGTTAATGATCTGTTCACTAGAGCAGCGGACATGTTGTGGTGGGTGCTTTGTGGAAAGAAGTTTTTGATGAAAATAAATGCTCACGTTTAGTAAGGTTTAAAAATCAAGAGGTTAAATATAGAATGACATTTTTCGCTTGATTAAAATAGGAAATACACAGCCGATTATTTTCCCCTTTTTATTTAACTCCGCTCCTGTCAACGTTTACTTCTTTATCTTATACCAAGACAATCTATGCTGATACCTTCCGCAAGCTCAATAATATCGCTTCCGTAGGCTCCAATAATTCTTGAATTCGATGCTGGCGAAATCTCAACAGCCCTGTCCCATAGATGATATATTCTTATTGTTGAATCATTGGTGGCTACACAAACAGAACAGAAATCGGGACTGGTTGTGGCACTTAGGATACGCAAATTGCTTGTGGCATTCACCTCTAACACTGGATTCATCTCGGGATACGAGTAAACTCTCATAAGGTTTGATTTTGTCGACCCGCCAAAGCCAAATGTGGCCACAATCTCTTTTTTATATTTGGACCAAATTAATGACGTAATCTGACCATCAGTGTAAAACTCTTTTAATAATGTCCCGCTTGTTGTGTGCCAAAACCTAATCTTACGGTCTTTACTGCCTCCTCCAGTTGCTAGCAAAGAAGTAGTCCAGGGGCAAAAGCTCAATGCTTTTATAGCTGCCTTATGTGGTAACACAAATTTCAATTGTGGTGACTGGAAGTCAGGTAAGCTCCAAAGTGAGCAACAGTTATCGTTTGCCCCCACGGCAACTTCATCATTGGTTGAGTTTAATGCAATTCCTAGAACCAAGTTAGTAACAAAGTGTACGAAAGTTGACCTCTCTATGCTTACCACAAATTTGTTGCTGATGGGCCCTAAACGTCTTTACTATCTCAAGTTCAAGGTTCGACGACTGCTTAATTCTCATAACGTATACCTCACCACCATCATCTCCTGCTAGGAAATGTTCCGAATTGTCAAACCAAGTGAAACAGAAAATACATTTGCTTTCAGGGACGTTAAATTCGCCAGCAACTCCGTTTACTTCCTCTCTTTGATCAATTAGTAAAATCTTGCCATTTGCCGTGGCCACCAAGACCCAATATTCTTGTGAACAACTAACTGCAGTGATCAAATCATCGTTTTCGTAATTAATTTGGACAACATGGCTATCTGCTCCCCACATGTACATTCTTGATGCTAAACCAACAATAACCCTATTGGTCTTTGGTGACCAACTAATTAAATTTGAATAATAATCGTTTCTCAATCCTGGTGCTTGCAAGATATCAGAGGCCATTATTGATTTCACTTTGTACTTTGGTTTTCTGGTTGCTGATTTGTTTATTATTCTCTCAATGGGGTCCGATTGGTGAATACTCTGATGTCTCAGTGACTGATGAGTGTATGAATTATTAAACTTGAACACCTTTGAGCAATAGTTGAAATTCAAAGCCTTTGCAACTATTTCTTGATGGAGATCATTGGGGACTAGACTTGTCCTTGGACTGCTGGAACTGCCTGTTGAACTTGAGCTGGTGTTTGATCTTGGGGACAGTGACAAATTGGTTGGTGATTGTATAACTGTAGATACAAATGAGTCGTTGCGAATGGAAAGGTTCACTTCATTGTTGTTGCAGTGTATATTTGGACATTTCGGCTCTCCTCCTGACCATACCTTGTAAGCCAGTATGGATGATGATGTTGGGATAAATCTGTCACCACTTAGCAATGTCTTTTCATTGGACATTATGTTTGGGATCAACAGCCAAATTGTGTTGGCGAGGGGAGGGGGAAGAGACCTTGATAGCAAGACCAACTGTGGTAAACCTGTTGGATGTATATGTTGTGAAGCAAGTTAGTTTGTCAAAAGGTTTGATATGTTTTGCAACCACATTCTGTTTTTCCGATATGCCTTTCAAGATCAACTTTGTGTCAAACGAATAAATTTTTGTCAATCAATCAACCACCAACAAAGTAGATCACCCCGATGCCATTGATAGTTCCAACTAGACTGACATACCTTGGTCCTGTAATCAAATATTCATGTACCTTGCTGTTTTTAATTCTATGTGGACAAGTGTTTTTCAAGACGAAAGAGCTAGTAACTCAACCATTCATTGATGAGATATTCCACCTACGTCAATGTCAAACTTATTGTGCTTACAGGTTCGATAAATGGGATAATAAAATCACAACTCCACCAGGGCTCTACATATTGGGGTTTATGTACTCAAAGATCTTGGAGTTGTTAACTGGTATTCAACATTTGTGTCTGGATTTTAATGTGCTACGATCATTAAACTTATTTGGGGGAGTAGTTGTCTTACCCGTTATCCTCAACAATTTCAAAAAAACAAACTCGAGACAATACTGTACTGTTAACGTCATATCTCAACCGTTGTTGTTTACTTACTACTTCTTATTTTATACAGATGTGTGGTCAACAATACTTGTGGTGATGTCGCTCAGTTTGATCAATACCAGAGCACACCAATGGCCAATTTTAAGCTCAGTAGTTGGATTTGCTAGCTTATGGTTAAGACAGACAAATATAATATGGGTTGCATTTATTGCTGTTGCATATATTGACCGACAAATTTACCGAGAGAAATCAATTTTGGACAGAGCTCAGTCATTTATTAAGAGGAGTTTGAAAAACTGGTCATCATTAATTGGCTATGCTGTGAACTTTGTCTCGTTTGTTGCATTTTTGAAATACAATGGAGGCATCACTTTTGGAGATAAAGAGAATCATCAGATCCAGTTACATTTTGTTCAAGTGTTTTACTGTTTTACATTTATCAGCTTCTTTACGTGGCCAGTGTGGTTGAATCGCGCCACCTTGTCCAACTACGTTAAATTCTTTACTGGTAACTATGGATCGAATCTCCTCCTCAACTTTATCTCCTTTTGGGGAATAAAGTACATTATTGATAACTACACCATAATCCATCCTTTCCTACTTGCTGACAACAGGCATTACACATTTTATATCTTCAAACGATTGCTCGGTCACAAGTATAGCAGCGTGGTGGCAATCCCCGTTTATCATTTTGCATCATATATTAGTGTCACGTCTTTGGTAAAGTCTAGAAAACTCAACTTATCACCTATTGGAATTCTAGCATTCATTGGGGCTACAGTATTGACTATTGTACCATCTCCATTGTTTGAGCCAAGATACTACATCATTCCACTTGTGATATTTAGATTATACATAGCTCCAAGCTACCCTCTTGCTCATTTGCTTGAATTTGTGTGGTTGAATTTGATAAACTTGATTACACTGTATATATTTTTCACATACCAATTCACTTGGTTAAGTGAACCTGGAGCAATTCAGAGAATAATCTGGTGAGGTTCAAGAAACATTTAAATGCATTTTCTTATCTATGTTCTAATATCTACTTCTTGTAAGGTTTTGTCATCGTCTGCTGCTGCATTGTCTTCTTCCGCATCGTCCACATCAGGATCTGCTTCAATTACCTCATGTGATAACGGGCTCTTACTGCTATTTGCTTTCGAGTTTATGCCCAAATTCAGTACAGGTTTGACAGGTTTTGATACTGGTCTGTCGTCATCTTCTTCATCGTCATTGTCATCATGATTCGATGTTTGCAGGGTTTTCGCATGGTCTAGTAAATTCAAGTTCTTAGTAATAAAAGTGTCGATTGATTGAAAGCTCTTGTTATGTAGAGCGAGAATTGATACTTCATTTTGCTTTAATTCATCCAATAGTTCCTTATTCACATTCTCCGCTGGTTCGTTTTCTAACAATGTCATCCATTTCTTAACAGCTCTTCTTTTCAAAACTTCCAAATAAGGCACTTCGAGTTTGGTCTCCTTATCAACAAATACTATTTCACCTTCATTGCCAATGAACAAGTCACCATCGTTATTCTTCCGGTTTGCTTTGATATCCCAATTGCCCATTTCTAAATCGTTAGCAAAAATCAACAAGAAATCACCCCATGTGTCAGCAATTTGAAATTTGAAATCAAAATCTCTTCCAAATAAAATAACTTGACCCCATTTCCCAGCAGGTGGTGGAGAAAGATCAATACCAATGTAATTCCCTACTTCATCTGTTACCAATGGAATCCACATAGGGTGGGCAAACATTTCATGAATCACACTTGGAGGAATAGATCTTTGCTTTGGCATCCGCAGATGATTTTGAGATGATGACTTGCTACTGGAAGAATCTGTATCATGAGATGAAACTGATGTTTTCCTTGACTGTGCATCAGTCAAGTCGAATGACGTTCTCGCGGACGACATCTCACTACTCGTGTTGAGACTAAGTTTTTTCTTGTATTGGCTTGAACTTGCATGTGAGACCGGCAATTTACTTAGTTCATTTGTCTTGTGGTTTTGTTGACTTATTCCAGTATTGATGTAGTCGGCAACTTTTCTCCAATTTTCAGTTTGTATCATTATATCGTCCAAGGACATCAACCTCAACCCAAATATGAGACCATTGGTGTCCATATTCAACTGGTTACCAAAGTTCAGCTGTCCATCAGTGATTTTAAAAAACTGTAAAACTGATTGTGGTAATTTAATATGTAAATCCTTTTGAAAATCTTCCAAGTCTGATGAAGTACATTTGCTCAGTAAAGAGCTGTTCAAATCAGGAGCATATTTGACCAACCAGTGTTTTATATGCCTCCAAGCTAGTCTCATTTCATGCACACCCTCCGACCCATCATTTGGTTCGTTTACAACTATATTGTTGATAGAATCCACCGATGAGTTATTGAACTGAGAGTTCATACCCAAAAGGTTCTCTGAGTCTGGTTTATTTACTCTATTAAAGGACTTTCTTGAATCGAATTCAGAGTATTTATCATCTGTACTTAATGAATATATGAATTCTTGCAACCGTTGACTAAACTTCATCACCAATGGACTTGTCTCTATGCGGTATAGTATTAGCAATAGTTGTTCCTGTGTAAAGCTGAAGATAAATGTAGTTTCAAGTTAAGCGAACGTAGTACTAGTGTAGATCCCTCCCTGCACTTGCTTCTTTGTTCAAAGAGGAATTTTGTTTTGGGGTCTACTTCTAAAATCGTTTCTTAATTCGTTAGTAAGAAAATTTTAATAAAAATATGAAAACGCGCGTTTCTTAAGTCTTCTGTTTCTATGTGTGTCGTCTATTGTTTATTATTACATTTGACACATATTTACCCAATCGGGTTAATTGTTTAAGTACGACACCAGATAAATTTACGATATGATCTACTACTACTGCAACTACAACGACAACTACAGACAGTATATATAAATATCACCTGGGCATGAAGTACAAATCTCATAGTAATTTGAAAAGTATACGATAAACCAGGTATTTCAATATAGGAAGAATCATAAAAAACAAAAAGTAGGCAAGAAACAACATCCTGCAACGGGATTCTCAAAACAAAAAAAAAAGATTGAAGTGGACAAGTAAGACAGAGTCCCCCAAGGAGGTGAGCTCCCCCAAACATCCACCCAGAGCTAAGTACCAAAGCCATAACCTCAATACCGTTCTCAGATACGATGTATATGACTTTCGATTCTGAACACAAATTAGTTTAAAAAAAAAAAAGGAATTGCTATGCAAGCAGGAACAAACAAGCCTTAAACAAAAAAACTGGGTGTAACGAAGAATCCAATGGCATTAAAGAACAGCATGTTGAAAGAAAACCTTTCAACTCGCCTGGAAAATAGACTTCAAAAGTGACTGTAAGGGTTGTGCTCTGAGGGAAGTGGGCATACAAAATGAACACCCATCCACCCTCATAACACTGTGTTCGGCTCCAATTATGGAACCTTGAATCTCTAGTACTTCTCTGTCTTTTTATTATTTATCGTTTTGATGGTTTATTATTTGTTGATTTCATTAGTTCTTTTTGATTAGGTTTTTTTAATCACTATCCATGGTAATCAAATTGAAGAAGGAGAAGAAGAAGAAAGGTGTGTTAAAATGTCTGGAAAAAATTTTGATTTGGAGATTTTTGTCTCCATCTCAAGGGGGTTATATGCAGGAGGGCGAAATAGACTTAACATCAATAGGTATATTCTCGAAAGCCGTTGATCAGAATACAAGTTATCGACACTAGTCACATTTCCATCCTCTACAGTATCAAAATCTGATTAAACGTTAATTTAAAATGACAACTATGTAAAATACACGGTACCTCCCACCTATATAAAAACTTTATGATTTTATATATATTGTATTATAACCATTCCATTGATTCAAAGGAACTTCATAATACTTTTTGAATTTGTTGTTTTTTTAGTAGTAATTTGATGAATTGATTTTCAAATGATTTACCAGTTTGAAGCAGCAGCGTCTTCAGCAGCTGGAGTAACACCTGATTCAGCCCAGTCAACATCTTCAGTTTCACCGGTCCATTCGGTTTCAGCTTCAACAACAACAGCTTCTTCAACTTCTTCAGTGACACCTTCTTCAGCAGCATTTTGTTCAATTTCTTCTGGGTCTCTGTAAAAGTACAAATCTGGCATAACTGACCATTCAGTAGTTCTGTCAGCAATGATTCCTCTCAATCTCAAAACCTCTCTAGCCAATAACCACCAGATCAAACCAATAGAGTGTTTACCTTTGTTGTTACATGGGATAGCAACATCAACGTATTCAGATGGTGAGTCCATATCAGTCAAAGCAATAACTGGAATGTTAACATATGATGATTCCTTGATGGCTTGAGCATCGGTTCTTGGGTCAGTAACAACAACCAATCTTGGTTCTTTGAAAGAACGGGTGATATAGTTTGTAAAGTTACCAGGGGTGAATCTACCAGCAATGGCAGTAGCACCAGTGTGAGCACCGAATTTCAAAACAGCTCTTTGACCGAAAGTTCTTGATGAACAGACAGCAACATCAGAGGCATTTGGAATGGCAGCAATGATTCTGGCAGCCAAAACAATCTTTTCCCAGGTCTTACCAATGTTGATGATGTTGACACCATCTGGTCTGGTCTTGTAGACGTATGGTTTGTTGTGTACCTAAAAGGACATTAGTTAGTATCGTCTTTTATTAAATAGTGTGAATCAATGACCGTAGCAGTAGGTAATAAAAACTGGTTCCTGGTCGTCTCTTGCATAATGGGTAAAGCTTTTCCTTCACAATGATTTCGACCTACTCTCCATGTTCACAATGTAACTCTAAACATATTGAAAGTAGAACATCAATTTCATCTTCTTGTCTTCTCTCATCTACTTGCTCTGTCGAAGTTCATTGATTCACGATAAATCCTTTGAATAATTGTGATTGAAAACATACTTGAACATTCTTGGCTCCCAAGTGAACGTTGGCAGCTAATAATAATTTAGCATCTTCTGGAGTTAAGTCAAATGAGGCTGGTAATGACATCTTTGGTTATATTGACTGGTCTATGTTGTTAAGATATATCAAAGGTTTCACCAAGTTTAAGATTGAAAAAATTTTGAAAAATTGATTTTTTTTTTTCTTCCTCGTAGAGTGAGAGTGTGTAGTGTGCAGTGTCTAACAAAATTTTGTATGTGAAAGGGTTTTGTGTTTTCCTTTTGAAGTGCGAATCCTTAATAGGGCGAGGGCTCTAGGGAAGTAGTGAGAGGAATTCTCGCTCTATGGGGCGAGATTAGACTTACTCTCGCACAGAGCGCGACCTAAAACGAAGAGAAAAGAAAATTTGGTTGCGACACGAATACTTTTTGTGCAAGATATGCTGTGTCTCTAGCCCTAACAATCTATTTTGCACGTGGCTTTTACCAAACACTAAATTGAGGTTGGCATTACCAATCTTACCTGCCTCAAGCCTACTATGGCTTCGACAGTCGCATGCCTTGAATTGGTACGTGCGTTTTTTTCTTCCATTAGCTGGATGGTCATATTGATGTGATGTTAAATTCAGACATTTTTAGTTCTGTTGTCTTGATTACTATTAACTTTTGCAGCCAGTTTACAAATAGAACCTAGTGGTTGAACCCTCAATCTATTCTCTACAAGCTATTTAACATATTTCCAAATGCTTATTGTTTCAGCGTATTCTTCTGGCAACATCAAATAAAGGAATTTGAGATTGTAGTCATATTTGAATGAAATCATATATCCTGATGATAGATTCTGGACGATGGAATGTCTAAAATTCTTTGACCTTTGGAATAACTTGACATAATTGACGAAAATCTCTTGATATGTTAGTGATTTATTCGACATTGAAAGAAACGTCGTTCCCTTGTATGAATTCTCATATTGAAACTTAATCCCACCTTGTAGTCTTTTCGAATTTTTAAACTTTAATAAGCATACAAATATTGGTGTGAAGTTCAATATAATGGTTATATTTTCCAACAAGTTGTAAGCCATTAGAATCAAGATGTGAATTATCGAAAATGTAAGATAAAATGCAAAAGTTGTAGGTAAAAGGAAAATCATAATCATGAATAATAAAGTCCCCAATAGTAGTTGATCAACTTCGAAAATATCACCAGTTTCGTAATTATTCAAATTATCAATTCTATTACGAAGTACATTATACTTCTTTCCTCGAAACAATTGAAATAATGATTTGATAATTTCAAGTTGTCGCTTGTAAATCTTTCCAGCACAATAGTAAAATGTATAAATGTGGAAAGTCGACAATTGAATACAATCGATAAAGGATGAAAGTAGGAATGAACATCCACCCCCATAACAAAGTATCTTAAATATCTTTAAAATCATTGGCTTGTTTTCGACGATTTGAACATTTTCAACAAAATCTTTCCAAAATAGGATAGTCCAAATGTATAAATCACCAAGAAACTTACCCAAATCAGTATTTAATTTAAAACCGGCAGGATTTTCAGTTGAGACCCATGTAATCAACGAAACCAACTCATTGTATAAATACTTTTCCAAAATTTTTGACTGGATAAACTTGAATATCTGATCTTGATATTTGTCAATATACCCATAAACTGTAATCCCAAGTAAAATATCATTAAAAATCAACCATAGCGAATTATACAAATTGATATAATTTGAATTGTTAATGTTTAAGTTACTATTGAAAATGGGCAACTTCAACTCATTAATAATTTGTGAATCTTTTTGATACAATACATTTCGATCATAATAACATAGAAATTGAACGGGGAAGTAATTCAATTGTTTTAATCGAAGGTCCAATTGTCGAAAACACTTTGAGACCCGGACCAACGAGTATCCGCATATTTCAAAATTTATCATCAGGAGAGATAATATTAGTATGGTCTGGCAAGCTTTGACTACAGGAATTATCAATCGTAAGACAATCCATTTGCAAAATGAGTGAAACATTGTTGACGCAGACAGTATTGTTTCTCGTTTAAATGTCGTTCGGGTTTTGTATAACAGATTAATCTTCTCGAGGACTGCCTCATTGGCAATTGATGTAATTTGAGATGTAATTCCAACTTCTGGCTGATACGCGTCAAGCTTTGATCCGATTGGCGATGTTGGTTTCTCAGTCTTTTCCATGGATTGTAGCAATATTGGCTCTATAGAAAAATACTCCAAGTTTCTAAAATTCGGTGGATCAAAATAGACAATTGTAGGATTGAGCGGACACCAAATACAATCGTTTGCTTCATCATAATGTAAGTTTATTGGATGCTCCATTGTCTCATGATTTATTGTCCCCACCACTTTCAATTCAGGGATGGCATCAATTGAGACATCTATACCTCTTGCACATTGAAATATGACATATGCATTCCCCACCTCATATCCCAAAAGAAACACAGAATCGTGGAAATACCTTTTCAAGTCATTGGGGAAATAGATTTGCACGGGACGAGACTCATTAAAATTCATTTACCGCAAATGAGTCACGACGTAGAAATTGGGAACTGTTGTTGTATTGTATATAAAAGGCTTCCTTTCGTAATCTGAGCAGTCGTGGCAGGTTTTGTAGGCTGGGTGAATCCTCTATTTCGTTGTCAATTGATGACGAACTTGGTGTAGTGATGAATGGATACGTTTTTATTACAAAATGATCAGCCAAGTATATGATAGTAATGTAAAGTAAAGTTAGGATAATTAGTACAGTTAGAGCTCTGATAAGTATTGAATCGGCCCATAAATGTATATCCACTGTCATATATAATAAGTCATACAAATTCACACTGTCGCTGTTTTGAAAAACACAGGTGTCACCTTTTTTGCGTAACATACAAAAGGCGCTACCGATTTGAGTTGAACTGTATGAATTCCCTTTTCTCTGTATATTTTTTTGCAGCCATACACAACCGTTGCAACTTGGCAATCAAGTTTGGGAAAGGGCAACCGCAGAAAGCAACCTAAATAGCACGAGATCGAATATTCACTAAAACAAGTAAATCTGACTCTTATACTGGGGACAGCCATTGTATCCATTGTTGGCACACCTAGCATTGCGTTGAGGATTGTTTACGACAATATCATTCAAAATCAAGTCGTAGCACTTGCCCCATTGCATTTTAAAATATATTTCCTCGCCAAATAGAGGCTATACTATTATATCTTTGTGTATGATATTCGTGCAACAATCATCAAAAAGAAAGGACAAGGACATAACTCACCTAGTACAGCCGATTCAGTTCCCAACTTTATTCCCCTGGCGTGTAAACAACCACACCCCCTACAAATGTACACTTATCTCACAACAAACACTTCAAAAATATATGAAACAAATAGATTCAAATCAAGTGATCAATTTTTCAACCTTCTTTTATGAATCTATCTCTATGTTTACCAAAATTATCAATTACTTCTAAACTGTCGAAGTTTCTACGATATGGCCAGGAGGGCACATCCATCGTATAAAACGAGACTAGAATTTCAGGTTAACAAAAGAAAATATCTAATTCAACTATTGTCTATATTTCTTGAACTTCTAAAATGAAAAACAATCAATTGTACTCTCAAGTTACAAAAAGTGTGCTTGAAGTTTGAAAGTTATTTTGATCTTTGCTTTAAGATCAATTCAAAATTTCACACGTCGTTTCTTACTCAAGTTTTTATTACTGGAAGAAGAATTATAGGGCATATCTTTGATATTTGCCAACTCGGTAGAGCTTTTCCCAAATTGCTAATTTTTGACTTCTATAAAAGTTCATTGCATGCAGTGGGGGGAAAGGTGATAAAATTAACAATCTAACCCATGGATCATTACGCAATCTTGTTATTGCCCATGCTTTTGTGGACGAAGAGATGGCAAAGGAAATACGGCGACTTGTATTGCAGTTTCCCAAAACAAGCATTTACTAGTGGGGCTTTTCCATTTATAGCGTTTTTACCGAACGTAACTTGGAGCAGCTGTACATGTTTAGTCCAATTACGCCGCTAAAAACTACTGCCATACATTGCAGTTCTAACTCCCTATACTTCAAGGAGCCAATTAAATTGAGGTATACAGTATGTAAAGGTAGTGAAAGGATAACAGCAGGGTTCACGCGATGCTATTCTGATACAGACATGGCACAATTAATGAAGTTGTATGGTACAAGTAATAGGATGTTTTACATCTAGGAAATTCTTTTAATTTGGCGCATGCTACTTGATTTGCATTGTTGTGTAACTGTTGCACAATAGAAAGATACGCCACAGTAAAGTTTTATTTTTTCAGAATTTGCAATTCATCAACCACACCCAATGCTTAAACAATAAGATGTATATTTCCAATTTGGAAAACAATGCCTCTGAGGTTATGAATCCTATCATGTTATAAAAAGTTGAGGTGGGGCTATAAATAGGACGCAAGTGGCCCCACCTAAGTTCGTTTCTGTCAAGCCATTTGACAGTAGTTCCAAATAAATCTACAGTTGCATAGACATGGTTAATTCAAAAAACTTAATCTTAGCTCAAGAAGAAGTAGGACGACTTGCGACAATCACATCCAACTCATCGCAATCGTCAATTCAACCTTTGCGGCCCACTAAAGATGATGATGTCAGTATTTCCCAAAAAGAGATCCCATCACAGTACATTGACATTTCCAGTTCAACTCTAACTCCTGAGGAAATAGAGCAAAGAGATAACTCTTGGAAGTTCAAGATCGAAAGGTTCTTTTGGGACGGGACTGGAAAACACCCCAAGGAGCAAAAATATCTATTCAAATTGGATTTCTTTTTGTTGACTTCATCATGTTTGGGATATTTCATCAAGAATTTGAATCAATCTAATGTCACAACCGCTTATGTGAATGGTATGGATGAATATTATAACATGAACAATAACCAGTACAACTATATGGTTACATTATTCACAGTTGGATACATTATTGGCCAAATTCCGTCTAATATGATCTTGCATCGAATTTCAGCTCGGTTTTATCTTGGTGGATTGGAAATTCTTTGGCTGATTTTGACATTGTTGATGATTACTGTCCCACCAACCAATATCAAAGGAATGTATGCATTGAGATTTTTTATTGGATTATTGGAATCGGGCTATTTCCCCGCTTTGGAGTACTTGTTGGGGTCAAATTACGGCACTACTGAATTACTGAAACGATCATCATACTTTGCAGTTAGTTCGGGATTGGCAGGGATTATTAGTCCTTTGTTACAAGAAGCTATCATTAAAAGGTTTACTCATTCTAGTTTGCCACCTTTTAAATGGATGTTTGTGTTTGACGCAGTTATTAGTTTCCCCATTGGCATATATACCATGATTGTTGATCCCAATACCCCACTGACTACTGATGCATTTTATTTCACAGATGAGGATAAGTTAGTGGGGTTGGAAAGGAGAAGATTGTTGGGAGCTGAATTAAATACGAGACAGCCGTTTACTTGGCAAAAGATTAAGTCATTCTTCAGCACCTGGCACATTTACATATTCCCATTCTTATTCTTGTGCAATAATAATAGTTGTGCTGCTCATAATCAACCGACATTCCAGTCATTTATGAAGA
Source organism: Candida orthopsilosis Co 90-125 (assembly GCF_000315875.1). Classification (NCBI taxonomy): domain Eukaryota; kingdom Fungi; phylum Ascomycota; class Pichiomycetes; order Serinales; family Debaryomycetaceae; genus Lodderomyces; species Lodderomyces orthopsilosis. The sequence continues at coordinate 1,171,380 of NC_018296.1, forward strand.
ATTATTTGCACAAACCATCAAGTGTATATAACACATGGCCTTCGGTAATCAGTGCAATATCAATAGGATTGACACTATGTTTTGCATACACCAATGACATACTAGGTGGGAGAAAGAATGTTTGGTTTGTCAATGCATTTTTCATTTGTTTAATCATTGGATGTGCATTGCTTGCTTCATGGAATATCCCTTTGGGATTGCATTGGTTTTCATATTTCTTGATTGGCTTACCACCAATGTGGGGGATGCCATTTATCTTTTCTTGGATCAACAGGTTACTCTATGCTGACGATATGAAGAGGAATTTTGTTGTTGTTGTTACAAATACAGCTGCGTATGTTACAGGTGCTTGGGTTCCTATTCTTGTTTGGAATACCAATGATAAACCTGAATATTTTATTGGCTTTACCTACACAGCAGTGTTATCTTCAGTGGGGTTAATTTTGACATTAGTGGTGCATATCTTGAGTAGTAGAGACGAAAGAAGGGCAAAAAGAGAAAATGTTATAGAGGGGGGGAGTAGTTCCTCAATCGAGGATTATACAGATATATAATTGAAGTGCAGACTCCTTCATTGATGAGTTGTAATGTTCGATCGGGCCAGATCTGCCTCGGTCAAATGAGAGCCTAGCTAGTAAAGTAGTGGTGAAGAGGATTGTGAACCAAAAAATATGGCAAAGCCATGTTTCGACATCGCAATTGCATATGGTTATCACAATGAGAATCGCTACAATCAATTATGAGGAAAATAGACATGTAGTAGCTTAGATTGTGTTTCACATTAAGCTTGGCTCACATTTTGGTAATGATTTGCTACAAACACTTTCCAAAGTAATTTTTCGTTAAGGCTTCAAAAAGGCTTCACTCTTCCATTATTGTTTATAGGGAAGGTTTTACAAAAGAAAACTGGGTAAAACAGGGGCGTATTAGCGTTAATACTAGTGAATTGGTGCCCAGTTTTTGACATGTGAATATTTATACTTTTTTTGAAAGTCAAGAAATCAGGTTTTGAAGAAATAAAGCTTAATTCGATAGTCTTAAACATATGGTGCAAAAAATTGGTTGTTCAAAATTATCGTCGCAAGCCTAGTTGCTGAAGTTTAATATGACTTCACGCTATAAGTGGTGGAACAATATACATATGAGCATTTCAAATAATGCATCCATTACATCATTATATAGACTCTGACAAAAAGGAGTAAAGAATATTCTATAATTGTGTTTTGTGTGTGTTTATGTCATAAGACAAAGAAATAAGACACTAAACTCAACTTAACTAATAAATAATTCTTGACGCAATTAAAAAAATAAAAAACGCCAACCAAACCAAACCGAACTAAGCCAACGCAAAGGAGGGAGAGAAGGACAGAAAAAAAAAAGCTATCAAACAGCAAGACACGCTTAAATACACAACTTCTTATTCTTTGAGGAGCACTATCAATTTTATTTTCCAACCCCTTAGCTGCTGCACATTTCTTACAATAGTATATTAATACTTATTTCATACGTTTATGTCCAAAAGCAAACTATCGTCACTGTATAACCATGGTACTACCGTCTCCTTAAATGCCAATAGAGGCTCTACCACCACCATTGGCAGGGTATTATTTATATTCACCAGTTTCATCAGACTAGCCCACTCGATTCCAGTTCATATCAACAGTGCTGCTGTTGCCTCATCAAAGGAAGATTCAGTCGGGACTGCTCAAACTCCTGAACAATTTTATGTCAATTTATTCACATCTGCTTTTCTTGTTTTAGCTGGTGGTGTATTTGCTGGTTTAACCTTGGGGTTAATGGGACAAGATGAAGTTTATTTGAAAGTTATTTCATCAAGTGGTGAACCATCTGAACGGAAACATGCAAAAAAGGTATTGCGGTTATTGGGAAGAGGTAAGCATTGGGTTTTGGTTACGCTATTGTTATCTAATGTCATTACTAATGAAACGTTGCCGATTGTGTTGGATCGTTGTCTTGGAGGTGGATGGCCCGCTGTTGTTACGTCTACTGTATCGATTGTCATTTTTGGTGAAATCATTCCTCAATCTATTTGTGTTCGGTATGGTTTACAAGTGGGGGCATTGTTTTCTCCATTTGTGTTGTGTTTGATGTATCTTATGTATCCTGTTGCTTATCCTTGTGCTTTGTTATTGGATCACATATTGGGTGAAGATCATGGTACTGTTTACAAGAAGTCGGGTTTGAAAACCTTGGTTACTTTACACAAGACTATGGGTGTAGAGCGATTGAACCAAGATGAAGTTACTATTATTAGTGCTGTGTTGGATTTGAAAGAAAAATCTGTCAGTTCTATTATGACCCCAATGGATAGAGTGTACACCATGAGTGCTGATACTATATTGGACGAAAAGACAGTGGAGGAGATTTTTAATGCTGGGTTTTCGCGTATCCCTATCCACTTACCAGGAGAACCAGATAATTTTATCGGTATGTTTTTGGTTCGAGTTTTGATTAGTTATGATCCTGAAGATGCATTACCTGTGGCAGCATTCCCCTTGGCTACATTACCTGAAACCGGAGTTGATACCTCATGTTTAAATATTTTGAACTATTTCCAAGAAGGTAAATCGCACATGATTATTATTAGTGAAACACCAGGCGAACCAACGGGTGCAATTGGTGTATTGACCTTGGAGGATGTAATCGAAGAATTGATTGGTGAAGAAATTGTTGACGAATCGGATGTTTATGTTGATATCAACAAGAATATCAAAAGGAAACAACCGGGTCCATTATCTAAAAGACACTTGACTTCTTATTTACATAATTTGTATCAAAGAAGTGGTGCTGCTTCAAAGAGAAATTCTTTGGAATCACAAGATCCACTACCAGATTTGCGCACAAGATTAGAAAGACAAGGATCTCAAGCAACTGTCATTTCTTCAACACCAAAGAATAAGGGAAATGTCAAGGCTACTGATCAAGAGTTAACTGCAACTGGTGCCACCACCAATGGTCCGGCTGTAACAACAGGAAATTCAGCAGTTGCTGCTGCTGCCGCTGGTGCTAAATGGAAGATTCAAAATCCCGCCATGAATCCATTGGAGACCAGTAGAAAGTTTGTTACTATCAAGAGACCTGATCAAGGTAAACTTGAATCAGTTGCCAAAGCAGCATCTCCAGCACCTCCAGCACAACCACAATCTATCAACAAAAATAAATTAGTTGGCCAAGTACATACTACTGAACAAGGAGCTATTGATGAAGCACAAAGAAGGTCGGTTGAGTTACGAGACAGTACTGATGATAAAACATCTAGTAGGTTTTTATTGCCTAATGAAAGAGAAGCTGATGTGTCAGAATTACCCGATGGTGATGCAGATAATCACCATCATCATAATGATGGACATGTGAATATCCCTATACCGAAAGCCTCAACAAGATTAAATGGCGACGGATCTGGTATTACCATTACTGAACATCAAGAATCAAGATCTTATAGAACTGGAGGTATTATTGAATCAGTAGTCAACGTTGACGGGGTTCACAAGACTATTATTGAAAATGTATCTGATCATGACGATGATGGGGTTGATGTATTGGAAGCTTCAAGTATTTTATCTGATCAACTGAAAAAGAAACATAGGAAGAAAAAACAAAGAAGAACCAGCTCAACTAGATCCGATTCTTTTAGTATGAGTAAACTCAGTGATGATGAAGAAAGTGTTTCTTTATTGAATGGCGGAACTAGTAGTAGTAGACATTCATCAGGTAGTGATAATAGCAAGTCCAAGAAGAAGAATCGAAGATTGAGTGAAACCGGTCATAATAATAACAGTGCGTGAGTAAAGTGTGTGTATCTTTTATTTAGAAAGCAAATGATATTATGCGTGTTCTGAATTTTGTAGAGTAGTGACGCTTTAAGTTTTGATCGGATTTAGTGATGTTGACGTATCGGTTTTTGTGGAGACTAAATCCGAGAGAGAGTGTGTGAGGAGTGATAATGCATTATCATCAACTGTTGATGCGTTTATCGCTAAAGATTGTTTGTTTCCAATGACATCATTGCATTAAATGGATAACAATAGAACGAATATGTCTTTCTCTTCTCCCTTGATATCCGATGATCACCCGACGACGATGATGATCACTTGTTATGTCGATTGGACGGTGTCGATCTTTTCGTAAATTGCTGTAAATTATATTTATGGTTGCTAAATGTAAAATTACTCAATGACACACGTTCATTAATATTATCGCTGCGGGTCTTAAATTTCAAATTTCAATTTGGGCATAATTTCATCAATGTAAAAAAGAGTATCTTTAGTCATATACACTTGTACCAGTAGTAGATAGAGATGATTTTGTAGGGGTTGATTGGGTATGGATGGGCTCATGAAACCGAATATGTTGTTACACGATGTAACAAAAAATAACTTGAAAGGGGAAATACACAATACACTTTTTAATTTATATTTTATTTATTTATTTATTTTTGTCTGAAACAAATTTTCAATTTTTTAAACGATTTCATGTTAAAACCGACAAAAGACGAAGACGGGTTAGACTATACAGCATCTAAAAACACACTCAAATTGATCCAAGCTCATGATACTGGTAATATATATCATATACAACTAACACACAAACAGCCCAATTCATTATTGATATACACCGCATCGACTAATTAAAGAGTACATTACCGTTTTCATTTATCTCAGCCACGAACGGACAGTTTTTTTGCATTTTATATACAAATTAACAACTTCCCCACTCCATTTGATTCACCTCGTATAATGCCATTTAAAAACATATTTAGTTCATCATCGACATCATTGAATGATCAACAATCAACATCATCCCATCGATCTTTTTTAAAACTGAAGAACAATTCACGTCTGGTTACACCTATATCGACTGCTAGTTCAGTCGCATCGAAACGAAATGGTGGGGATGCTGCTGCCGCGTCACCACAGCCACCACCACCGCCACCGGGACAAAATAGCGCAACTCAGCTACCACCGCAACAACAACTGAATCAACACCATCATGGTGTTTTCAATCACAATCATCTGCATCATCACAATCATAATAATCTGCATCATAATAGTCCATTTTCAAACCATTCTTCAAAAAACCACTCACCTGCATCTTCAAACAGTGATGTTTCCACTAGCAAAGAAGGTGGTGGTTCATTAAAACGGTTTCTCAAGAAATTTAAACCTAATGGTCTTACTCATAAACAATCCAAACATATTGGTGCTGGAAAACCTGATCCCATTAGTCCAGCTGCTGATTTATTCAAAAAGTATGGGTCGCCTGGTAAGTTATTGGGAACCGGGGCTAGTGGATCAGTAAATTTGTTAACTTCCAAAACTGATCCAACAAAGATTTATGCTGTCAAGAAATTTAGAAGTAGATTACCCAATGAACAAGAAAGTGACTACACAATCAAAGTACAGAATGAATATAGAGTTGGTGAATATTTAGATCATCAAAATATCATCCATACATATGAATTAATTAAGGATTATTCAAAAGTTGGTGGTAAAATCACTGATCCTGATTATTATATCGTTATGGAATATTGTCCATTTGATTTTTTCAATTTAGTAATGAGTGGATTAATGAGTGAAAATGAAGTAAACTGTTATTTTAAACAAATTGTCAAAGGTGTTCATTTCTTACACGAAAATGGATTAGCCCATCGTGATTTAAAATTAGACAATTGTGTTGTCAATACCCTGGGGATTTTAAAATTGATTGATTTTGGATCAGCTGTACAATTCAAAAAAGAAGTACCTAATGGATATTATGTAACTGATCATGATACAATGTTGGATCCAAATCATAAGTTAATTTATGCTCGAGGTGTTGTGGGATCAGATCCATATTTATCACCAGAAGTATTTGAACCTATGGGATTGGGAAATGGATATGATCCAAGAACAGCTGATGTTTGGTCAATTGCGATAATATATTGTTGTATGATTTTAAGACGGTTTCCTTGGAAATTACCCAAATTGAGTGATCCTTCATATAGATCATTTGCTGGCCCACAATTGAACCCAACAACCAATACCATTGAACAAGACATGAATAGTATGCATATTGATCAAGAACAATCACAGCAGCAGCAACAACAACATCAAGATAGACATGCACATCATGGACCTCAAGGGCCCAACAAGTTGTTTAGCTTACTCCCATCGGATTCACGCACTTTATTAAAAAACATGTTGATATTAGATCCTAAACAACGATATTTAATGTCTGATGTGGCAAAAGATCCTTTTTTACAAAGTATAAGAGAATGTAAAGTGATTGGAGATCGTAATGATCAACATACAGTTGTAAGTGACAATCATACCCATCATTTGGTAACTGAAGAAGATTTGAAAAAAATTGATCAAGAAAAAGCCCGAGCTAAAAAGTTGAGAGAAGCGGGAATGGGATAGAGGGAGGCGGAGAGAGAAGGTGATGTATGTAGTGTGTGGTAGTAGTATGGTGTCGGGGCTTTAATGATAAGTGACAGTTCACAATAGTCTGTATGTTTAACTTTGTAGAGTCTTAAGTCTTAGTCTTTCCTCTTTTGGTGTAACAAAAACAAACGAGATCACACAAAATATTTGTACATTAACAAACAAAATAGATGGAAGAAAGATTACGCCTTTTTGAAAGCAACATATCACATAAGGACATACAGATCCACCATATCACAATAGTATTACAGTTTATATAAATAGTTCCATTCTCATGTCACTACTACAGCACTTTATTACCACTAGCAATGATTCAAAACTACCGTTACCTCATTGGGTCATAACCATATCATTTTACTCATCATTAGTATCAGCATTTATAATATCGATAAGTATATTACTCCATCTACTCAACTATCGCAAACCGTTCCAGCAACGACTCATGGTTCGAATACAATTGATAGTTCCACTTTTTGCTCTAAGTTGTTATTCAATGTTGATTAATCAAACTTCTATTTTCAATCGATTCATTTTGGAACCAATACGAGAAATTTATGAAGCATTTGTTATTTATACGTTTTTTTCACTATTGACTGATATGTTGGGTGGAGAACGAAATATCATCATAATGACAAGTGGCAGGAAACCTGTGCCCCATCCAGGAATAATGGGGTATGTGTTGTCGCCATTAGATATATCTGATCCCAAGACATTTTTATCAATTAAACGAGGCATATTACAATATGTATGGTTGAAGCCGATCATATGTTTTGGTACATTGTTTTTTGAATTGAATGGTTGGTATAATGTTAATGATATGAGTTACAAGTCGATTTATTTATGGATGACTGTGATTTATAATGCTAGTGTGACATTATCATTGTATAGCTTGGCAATTTTTTGGAAAATCTTGTGGGATGATTTGAAACCTTTTAAACCGGTGGGGAAATTTCTTTGTGTGAAGTTGATTATTTTTGCATCTTATTGGCAGGGGGTTATATTGGCCATACTCAATTTCTTTGAGGTGCTTCCTGGGAGTGGAAACAACAATGGCAACAGTGGTGGTGGTAATGATGGTGCTGGTGAAAGTATTGGTGTATGTATACAAAACGCATTACTTTGTGTTGAATTAATTGCATTTGCCATTGGTCATTGGTACTCATTTTCATATTTTCCATTCACTATATCACAATTACCGTGGGGAAGATATAAATTCCATTATGCTTTAAAAGATTGGTTAGGATTTAAAGATTTACTCATTGATTTCCAAAAGACATTTAAAGGTGATCATTATAAGGATTACCGACAATTTGATTCTGTTGAGGCAGTAGTGGCTCATCCTGAATCAAAAGGAAGAATGAGCCGAATTCATCAAGGGCTACGGTACCATTATGATGGCAAACATAAGCATTGGTTACCTGATAATCTGAGCTTGCACAATGGTAATGGAGGAGGTCATAACAACTCTTCAGGGGCTGGTAATGTGCCTAGTACTTCGGAAATACATGCTTTAGATAATGCTTCATTGTTGTCGAATAATACATCAATGAGGGCAATTTATCCACAGTCACCCAAGGCTTCGCCACCAGGATCGCCTTCAATAGGAAGTGACCCTGATGATAATACAAGTATAGACGGAGCAGCTGCTTCCACTGGAACTACGGCAACGATAATACTGGATATTATCAACTCCGATTCCATCTTATCTACAATTGATTACACTCAAGAACAATTTGATCAGGATGAATCAATCTACGAAGAAGCAATTGAAGAAATTGGTAATTATGCTTTGGAAGATGATGATGTGAAACGAGTTTTGAATTATCCTATAGTTGACGGAGTATTGGATAGTCATGTTTATGGATACAAAGTTCAAAAATTGCGACAACGGCAAGATTTACGCAAGGCTAAGCAACGTAAAGAATCTATTTTGCAACTGAATCAAAGTTATCGATATGGAAGCATTGTATAAGGGAGGAGGGACAACTGCTTTATGATTTTGTGTGTGTGATGTGTATACCCAGCTTTATTTATTTTCATTGAAAAATAGTAGAGATTGTAATCTTTAAGTTCGGAATTTATATACTCTTTTCCAACTATGTACACGTATGTTTAATCTTCAATTTTAAACAGGTATAAAGCGTCAAGATCCTCTTCATCAACTTTAGACTTTTCTTGTTTGTCATGGGCACTTTTAGCTTTTTGCTTCTTTTTATTCTTCTCCAGTTGTTGATTTACTTCAACCAGTTTCCCTTTCTCATTAACCACGGCAGTAGTAGTGGATGCAGTTGGAGTTATGGAGTAGACGACTTTGCTTTCAACGTCACCTTCCATCGTCCATTTACATTCCAAAGAATTTAAAATTCCTTCCAATGTCTGCTTCACTTTATTTCTCTTTTTTAATTCAATATCCATCATTTCATCCACATCAGATTCATTGGACCCACTATTGTTGCTGTTTCTAAAGATATCAGTGATTTTCAAATTGGGTGATTTCTTATTATGAATTAAATAAATTGCAATCTTACTTTTCTCTTTTTTCAATCGATTATCAATTTCAACTTGTTTTTGATTTGTTAAATCATTCAAGCTGATTGACCATTTAATCATGATTTGTTTCTCGCTTGATTTCTTCTGTTTGGCACGTAATTTGTTATCCAATGCTTTGATGGTTTTTTTAGAGCCCATAGTTAGGAGTTCGAGTTCTTTAGCTTCTGCTAGCTCATCATTATAAGCCTTGAGCATTTCTTGAATTTTGATCTTCTTAATCAATGGAATAACACTAGGAGATGTGTCTGCATTGTTTTTATTGTTGTTGTTGTTGGTGGTGGAGGTGGTGGTAGTGGTGGTGACTTCTCTTTCAATTAATTGAAGTCCTTGAGTACTCAAATCTAAATCTTCAAGAACTTGTTGAATTGAACAAGTGATGAGGCCCTGAGTTGGAGATACGTATTGGACCTGTTGATTCAATGGTTGTAAATGATGAATTCGAGATAGGATGGATTTTAATGCATTTTGAGCTGATTCAGATCCCGTATCGAGGATTTTTTGCAAATTGAATCGATTCGAAGAGTCATCTCTACCATTTGCATTGGCTCGTGTTTGGAAATTACCTTCACGACGTCCGTTATGATGACGTACTATCCTCGGTGAATGACGGTGGCGATGGGTACTGTGATTTCCGTGGTTTTTCTGTTCCTGAACTCGATTAGATGATGATGCATTTTGTCTTGATGAATTTGACTCTTTAAATGATATTGATCTCGATATAAATGAGTTGTAGTTGTTGCTGCTGCATAGTCTAGTAGTTGTAGTAATGGATCTTTTATATATTAGGCATTTCAATGCTGAACGAAGGGAGATTAACATGATGTGATACTCTTGATTGTAAAAGATAATGTGTTTCGGGAAAAGGTGAATTTTTCAAAAAAGATGCGTTTTTGGTATGTGTCGTGTCATAATTGTCGCGTGTAGTATTCTTGCGGCATTAAGTTTAAAACAACCTATTTAGAGTAATGTAAAACATTGCATAACATCGAAACCAGCGGATTTCGGGTGTTATACAATGAATACATTTTATCCTTACTCATGTTATTTTGTTTGATATTCGAGACTCGTTATCGAAATAAGGGCAATTCGATGTGTTTACATATTTCCGTCATACACAGAAATTTTAAATTCTGCTTAAACTCCTTCCTTATCTCCTACAAACTTCTATTAGATCTATTGTTTTTTGAATACTTTAGACAAGTATAAGGTTTTAAGGGATCAGGAAAAACGAAAACAATAAAGAGTAAATTGCAAGGGATGAAGGGAATAATTGTAATTTGATTCAAACACATGCAACGTATTTGCATGTGAAAAAAAAGTAGCACTTCTAGAATTACTTTACATGTACCGGGCACTTTCAATAGGTGTAAACTCAAATAGACATCTATTGATAATAGTGCGGGTAACAAAACAAGTCAACCAGTTTACTTCAATAGCTCTGTAAACTGTCATTGGCGTAATATCGTCTTGAGGATCTTTTTGCGACACACCCATATATACGATTGCAAAAAAAAAAATTGAATTTGATTCCTCACTCAATGTCGGTTCTCCAGCTGGAATAGTATATGAGGTGGAAGTGATTGGGATTATAAAGATAGTATTGCAGTGAGCTTGCTTGGGGACAGATGTTGGAAGTTCGGGAAGAAGTTTGTTAGCCGAAGCGAAAAACATCTACGGAGTTGATTATTTAAGCTTCCTTACTAGCGCTGTCGCCAAAAGTTTATAGTTTTCCCGGATTAATCTTTGAATTTTGGTTAAGTTTAGTTTTAGATTTAATAACTAAAATTCAGTAAATCTCCTCCGATTCACACAACATCTGCCTGATCCTTTATTCTTTGTTGCTATTCTTTTCTCCACAATCATGAAAAGAAAAGATTCCATATGACCAAACGTTTTTCAACAAAAGTAAAACCAACGATATCTTTCTTTTTTATCTTCCTTTTTTTCCTTTTCTCCTTTTGCTAATCTCCTTTACTTTAATCCCCCACCACATCGGACTTTAGTTTTAGCTCTTTTTTTTAATTTTGCTCAATTGTTTTGTTTCTTGGTTAAAATTGAGTGTATTACTCAACTTTTCACTTTCAGCAAAACAAAATCGTGGGAAAACAACCATCGAACAAGAAAGTTATGTGGCCTCTCTTTATCTTTTCGACAACAACACTACAACTTTGCTGTGCTGTGTACTTGATGGCTCTTTCCACTTTTCCCCTTGATAAAAGATAAAGTTCTATGCATTGTGCACTATATATTATAACAATAGCCTGGCGAAATCAAAACATTAGCTTCTTTTCTTATTGTTTATCAAACGGACTTTTTACCTTCTTAGTATAATTGCTATTTTGCTGTTGACAATTGCTGAACTTCTAACACACACCTTTATTATACGTTTGATATCTACAACTTACCAAAGTGATATGCAAATTGAGTAAAATGCGAGTGACTGCCTTTTCGGAAATATGGTTTTCATTTCTTCTCTTGTTTTTGTTTGATTTATCGGGTGTTACCGCTCCTATTGTTTTATCTTCAATATTCTTAGGATAACTTCAATATGCAAATAGAATGTTTCTTGTTTGAAGATTTGCTTCTATGCAAATGAGGTTAAATTCCCAAGAGCCCTTTGAGCCTAAGCATTTCTATTCATTATGTGTATTTTTCGTAACTGTAAATTGACTATTTTATTACATTACTAATCTACAACTTAATCTTAGACCGGTCGGATTAATTATCGCAAAGATTCAATTTCAATTCAAACGTTGTAATGATATATGCCTTTGGTTTTTTAGATTAGATTGTAACTAAAGGTCTAAAATTTCCTTCGTTCGTGCTACGAAAACACGAAATGAATTATAGTCATCAACCACGATCACTTGTTTGTTTACTTTATATACAAATAGAGATCTCGCTAAATGGGGTCTGTGTAGCTCCCCACAAGAAATAAATGACTAGTCTAGACTGTACAACAACAACAAAAGAATAAACCTCCTTCTATACTGTTTTCTTTGGCAAGGACTGGGTTGCTGAAGGTATAGAAGTGTAGACTACAACAACACCCAACTAGGGATATATTCCACAAAGAACAAAAGTGTAGTAAAGGGAAACTCTGCAAACAATGTAACCAAATTCCCAAAATTAGATACCTCCACCACTCTTTTGTACCAAACCCCCAACAACACTTTGTGTACATGTTCATAGAGTATTCAAGAGGGAGGGTGTTAAAACCCAACAAGTGACACTCCTTCGCAAGAACGGTTGATACCCTTATCTTTCTTTTTCTCTCTCTCCTTCTTTCCTTTTTTTCCTTTTGTATGGGGACGGGAGAACAGAGGGAGTGCGAGACATGTAATTAACTGCCTCATATAACAATAATAAAGGTTTCCCCCCTCTTCAACAGAAATTCAACAATTCAAAAAAATTCCTTAACCCACATGGGTCAATTGAAGGAAAGGGAGTAATGTAAATAATATAAACAAAGGAGGTTGAATTAGGGCAGTGAGTGACATATTTTAGTAAACAAAGAGACTTGAAGTGAATGAATGACACTATTGTTGGGATGGGATATTCTTTCACCCGCGCAAAAACCCAGCTACATTCCATGTTTGAATGACCTTGTTATGCTATGTAGTTGTGCTCATTGTTGATTGATGACTAGTAGATTAGTAAATGACATACACACAACATTGCAAATGCATTGTTCTGGAAATTGACGGGCATCTTCTTATCTGTATTGTTTCTCCTATTGGTCCTCTACTGTGCTATTGTTGCTCCTTTTTGTGTAAAATAGAACAAAATTGATTTTAGTGTACGGCAATACTTCGTTTTTGTTGTTGTGGGTTAAACAGAACATTAAAAGCTACCAGTTGAATGTCAGAGAAACGGGGAAATTGAACAAAGAGAAAGGCAAGGTATTTGTGGTGTACGTATTGAAGTGGTAGCTTGAAAGTGAGTTTCGCTTCCTAAGTTCCAAATAAGAGGAAATAGATTGACACAGCAAGACATAATTGGAGAAAGATCCGATTATCCAGCTCCAAACCCAAATACTGTAAACATTCAAAATATATGATGTATTATAGAATTGATGAAACGGTGCCTTTACTTTTAACTAAGTTTCCACAACAATCTTTTTGACCTTTACCTTCGCCTTCTTTACTTTAGAATATCTTTTTTAGGATCACCTGTTTCTAATCAATCAAACTTTATACTTTACTCTGATACTTGATGTATCTTCATGAGAGAATTGATGTTTCAAGACATTTAAAACACTTGAAACATGACGTACCATCTGACTGTTTTTAAACTCTTGTAACAACAAGATGATAAGTTTCATGAACTATACGATTTGTATCCAATGTATTAGTGATTTTTTGTATTTTTTAGTGTCTAGACCAGCTATATAACTGTATATATAAATACAATAATAAATGTTGAAAACTTTTTTATAATTGAATAAAAATGCAAAGCTTTTTGAAACGTTTATGTTCTTCTTCCTCCATCTTCCTATACCGTTGTCTCTTTTAAATACAATTTTTATCTAAAAAATTGTAGTCTAATGCAATATTATCAATGATTTCTCTAGTGTTTATGATATAATTGAATGATACACGACGAGCTCTTTTGGCTCTCGTGGTGGTGGTGGTAGCGGTGGCTGTTGTCGGTGAATGTTTAAGTATTGATTTTAACTGTGGGTTCTGTGGTTTACCATCATCCATTTCGAATAATGAAGATGAAGTTGAATCTTTTCTTGAAGAAAGACTGAAATTAGTGGTATTTGAATCTACTGAAGAAACCGACATATTATCGTCTTCTTCTTCTTCAACTGAAGTGTCTTCATCATCATCATCAGTAAGAATAACGTCGTCATCTTCAGTCAACATTGATTCAAATGGAGAAGCCTTGATGTTGTTCTTACTTTCCAATCCAGTGGAAAGTTCTAGCTCATTTTGTACAACTAATTTAGGTGCATATAACCAAGTAATATCCGAATTCTTATCCCAATTTATCGTGAATGGATTAATAGTTTTTAAGTTACAATGATTCTTGTATATTCTTCTCCAACATATATTTGATAATCTTTGATAATAAAATTGGTTATGATTTTTGAAATCAGGATTGGCATTGATGTATTTGATGAAATTGGTTAAATTTTGATTATCACTTAAATAGTGAGGAGTAGAATCTGTATGATTTATGCTGTAGTGGCAGCTTTTGTTGTAGTTGTGGTGGTATTGTTGTTGTTGTTCCGGAACATACTCCAAATAATCAATATTTGAGTTGAATTTGGTGGTTAAATATGACCCTATAACTGAATCATCCATACAATACATCGTTTGGAGTAATATTTAGACGGATGAGCAGGATAGCAAGTAGTAAGTAGCAAGTAGCAAGTAGAATGTAGTATATAGTAAAAATCGACTGAATTAATATAGTAGTTGAAATATAAATCAGTCAATATCTTAGTGGTGATAGTAAAGGAATAGTTATAATATGGTATAGTAATGGGAATAAGTTGAATTATTAAGTGACACTTGGAAAAATAAGTTGGGTTATCCTAAGATGTTATTGAATCTGATGAAATATTGCACGATATATATATGTATCTGTGAAATCCAGTCGAATCTGTAGATTTGTAAAACGTTACACAAGTCTAGCTACTTATTGTTATAATTATTATCATTATTATTATTATTATTATTAATGATGGTATGTATAGTCATGGTAATACGGAAATAGAATATGCACCATTGGTTATTCTCTAGTAATTATTACACAAACGCAAAATAATAAATTAAATTAAAAAATAAAAATAAAATTGTTTTATTTTTATTTATAAGTTCAAAAGGCTTCTTTGTACATACTATACTTTACCCAGATGTAACGACTACACATACAAACACCACTATCCATCTCCTCTTTTTGTTTATCTCACTACTACTGTACCTCATTCAAAATTCGAAAAATGCTTAGTACCAACTAAGAAGAAAGAGAAGAAAAAGTACTTGATTTGAGATGTATAGCAAAAGCATAATACAACTAGCTAATAACAAATTACCTCACTTTTTGTTAAAGTCGATCGTCTTCTTTTCTTTTCCTTCCGATAAAGTGACGTAGAAATGTGTACTTGCAGATCTTTTGATTATTACTAAATCCCCCATTTGCTAATTTGGCTTCCCCCAATCACTACAATTGCATTATTATGTATAGATATTTGTTTCTATGTCAAAGTAGAACTCAGTTTTTAGTCATTTTCTTCATTGGGGGCGTCACTCACATACTTCCGTTAAGAACAATTCAGTACAATACAATAGAATACAATAGTACTATATTGTATTGAACAATGTAACCAAAAGAAAAAAAAAATTAATTTCTTCTTTTTTTAGTGCATGGTACACTACCTTCCTTTGACTAAATTGCCTTTTTGCCGTTTAATCATTTCTTTTTTCTTTTTCTTCTGCATATCCCACCGCAATAGATTAAGACAAAAATGCGACATTCAATTAATATAGCAAATAGCAACAACCAAAGACAACGAATTACTAGATGCTTGCTCTACTTCTACACACACTGTTGGCGAGTGGACGTATTCTCAACTTGTGTACGTTTGTCCCAACAGAAATTCTGATGGCAATCGGCACCATCTATCTCTCTGCTACAAGCCATCTACGTCATACATGAAAAATAAAAAACAAAACAGTTAGATAGTGCATCAACAAAAGATAAACCACATATTGCCGCGGCATCGTATAATGCCTTCTCTTACTTACACTTTGGGTGGAAAAGTACGACATCTGAACCATTACAACATCACCAAAGAGTATCGAATGATTTAAGGTGGTTACCCACCGCCTTCCTTCAAATTTTACGATTTGTTGTTGCAAAGTTCTTTAAGAGATTGCGTGCTTGAGCTATTCCCCACTGTTACATTTTAAATCTTTTGCCTCCCTCCTCCCCCCACACAAGATCTTTTCTGACCCGGAAATAAAAATGAAGAAAAAAAAAGACATATTATAGCGAGTGTCGCAAGATATATTCGCGACACTCATTTTAATTCATTACTTTTGTTTTGTGTATGATTGGTTTACTAAACAATACTTGTTCCCATTTCTCGGCCACGAAAGACAATAATGATTACACACAGCCTATATAGACAAAAGGAAACAATGCTCACCCACTCACCAACTCTGTAATGCAAGAGAATGAAACACATATTCAAAACCTGTTATTGTCATGAATATGCAGGTTATAAGCGGGCCCGATCTCCTGTTCACCCACTATTGAACACCATATACTTGTTTTTGTTAAGCTACACTCTACATTTATCCGGAGGTTCTCTGTTCTCTTCATCTGCTATTAGAAAACGTTTGTTTGTAAAATTGTTCCGTACATTTTGCGGAGTCGTGCGCTCCGCATTTATCACAGGTAATAGATCAAGAAGTGAGGAGAATGGTTAGATTTGGAGTTAAGCCAAGACCTAAACCTTTCTTTTTTTTTTGCCTGTATCTGGAAAATTCAGTTTTTCCGAGGCAGATGCAGATACGAAAATCTACTCAATAGAAAAGCAAAAGCCAAACGCACACAAAAGTGGAAAAACTCGCATAATTCGGAACAGATTCTATTTTTCCCTTCTCCTCTTTTCTCGTCTTCCTAGTTTTTGCATGATGCTTTGCAGATACATCAGAACAAGTGCAGAAAGCAGATATCCGATTCATTTCGACGCTAGTAAAGAAGCCCCCAGCACCATTCAATTTGTATTTTCCAACTGAAATAAAAACTTTATTTCCAGCATGCCTAATTCCCCACATTCTACTGAAAGGATAGTGCTTTTTCGATCAGTCATGGGGGAGACTGATTTCTGGTGCTTTTTTTCCTCTTTGAGTAAGACTATACCATCGAAGTGGAAGACATTAATCCACGATATACAAAATCTATTATGTAATTGTTCCTTTGTCTGCCATACTTCTATGCTCGTCGTGTCTTTTGGAAAAGAAAAAGTTTTTCCGAAAAGTATAGACTTACGATTCTCTTTCATACATACAGTACGATAGAAAAAATAATACCACTCATAGTGAAGGTTATAACTGCATCAAAGACAGTTTTAAGAGTTTGTGCAAAATAAATTACAAAGCACTAAGCCTTTGTCCGATGAGGAGGGACCACAAATTATAGGTCTCAAAGACTCAAAAAGGGCAAAAAGAAAAAACTGAAAAAGTTTCCACCCACCTTTCTCTGTAAACAAGTCTGTCTCTAATCTTTTCTTTGTGGTACTTAGAAGCTTCTGCACCATTCGCCATTTTGACCTTTAAGCCACTACTATCAAAGCCAAAATTAGACTTTGAAAAAGAAATACTTATAAAGAATGCACAGTTTTATAATGTATAGTGGCTTACGAAATAGAAACACCAGAATGCCTTTCTCCTTTTCTCTTCATCTCCCTTTTTGTCTACGCTTGGCGTGTAGTATCTATTTAATGAAGCTTCGTTTGATTGGATTGGCAATGACAGTTGATGTCTCATTTCTTCTGTGGTCAGTAGAGAATCACTGTATTTAGTAACTTACTTTGATTATCCACTGCACTTGGGGAATACCATACTTTGGTGAAAATAATAAACACAAAATTAATTCATTTTTGTTTTCTTTTTATTTTCCTCTCGGGTGGAGTTGCCTTTGGCAAAAGCTTTTCTTTTGATATTTTTTTTTTCTTTGTCTTTGTTCATTGAACGGTTATGAATCCGTGTTTTTTCTAAATTTATTCACCCGCAAAATGGACCCACCCACACCCACTTGCACGCATGCATATATGGACACACACACGCACGCAGCAAAAAACTCTCATGCATATACAACACTGCCACAACAAGGTTGACACGCATACCTGTAAACTACTCAGCATTGACCGCGGTTTATCTTCTATTAAAACACTACTAAACCATTCAGTTACTTCTCTTGTTTGTCGCGAAAATATTTCTCCGATCTCAACAGACAAAGTTCATTGTTTCATGAAGGTTCCGCCCTAAGCTCATAACCAGACATTCGGTTAATTCTCCACTACGAACAAAACTTCTTACTTTCTCCTTTCAACCCTCTACCTCGTACCTTACCCCGGCATGGCCCACCCCACTTTGTATTTATTTATTCACAAATGACTCAGGCGATTATTTTCTTACATATGCGTAGAGCCATGTACTTGATACATAAAAAACCCCTTTTTGTGTCTGTCTGAGATGAAAAATATTCCTTTGTAGGCGTTTCAGACTGAACTTTTGTATTGCCGCTTTCAAAGTTAACCTGTCTGGTTGTGCTTGAGTAGTTCCACAATCCGTAGTGATACAGGCAGCTGTGGCTGAGGTTCAGGTGGGGAACCTCCTTTTAGGTGACGCAAATACTTTTTTTTTTGTTGGGACCACTCTTTTTTAAACTGTTTACTTCTGTTACAGTGTTGTATCTTTTGTGCAGGTGTGAGAGATGGTGAAGCGAGGCTTCTGTATACAACTATATTCACAACCACTTGGGATATTGATGAGAGGGGAAGGGCTCTTCCGAAAGCTAGGGCGTGGCTACTCGTAAAATATCATGTAGCTCTTGCCCTCTGGAAATAGGGGAAAAAAAATAAGACCCGCTTTTCCCAAGTTTAAGCTTTAAGATTTGAAAATTTTATTTTTCCAAGTCGTAATATTTTCTTTCGCAAAAAGTGGTTTTATGTCAAGTTTACAAAGTTAAGATTTTGAATTCCAAAATAGTAAAAGCTAAATGGTAATGAGTCGTGTGTGTATGTGTAATTTATCTCTTTTGTAATTTCTTGCCTAAGTTGGATGCTTACAGGAAGCTCACATTTCCCAACTTGGCAGAAAGCGGAAGGCAAAAAGCCCTGGCGACGAAATTCTATTTTATGGGACTAGTGCTGTATTATCGATTCCACGAGAAGTGGAGAACAATTTTTCAGTGCGTGTTCTACTGCAAATCTCTCAAAGATGTCATGTAAAAATCGAAAGCTGATCACTTAAAACAATCAACTAGTAAAACCTCTTTCTGCTCTGCATTTTGATAATAAATGATATAGGTATGTAAAGCTGAGGGGAAGAACGAGTCAAAGTATCATTCATTTAGACAAGTTTGTACCTGCAATAAAAAATGC
The DNA here is from genome assembly GCF_000315875.1 of Candida orthopsilosis Co 90-125. NCBI lineage: Eukaryota > Fungi > Ascomycota > Pichiomycetes > Serinales > Debaryomycetaceae > Lodderomyces > Lodderomyces orthopsilosis. The sequence goes on from NC_018296.1 coordinate 1,190,499, forward strand.
AATGTCGACGGGGTCACACCCTCGATTAACCTTTCAGTTGAGTGCTCTTATACTGTCGTGTTCAACATCCTTTCAATACAGTGAACTCCATGACAATGAGAAGGTAAAGCTTCTACGTTTCATTCAAGTAACTTACATCCTCCTGTCGATACCATCTGTTGGTGCGGCCCAAAAAATATTAAATTTTGCGACATATCAACGCAACAAATTCTCAACATTAAATCGAACGAATTGTTGTTGTATAATTTTAGTATTAGCTAATATTCTACATGGAGCTACCAGTTTCCGTATATGCGTTTTGACTTCTCTCTATTTTCCACACTTCATCTCACAACAAACTACACACATACATACACACAATTACTCAGCAGTGTCAGAAGCCACAGTTTTCAACTGACATTATTAGTCATGGTGCAGTCAAGCAACAACAACCCCAATTCTGCTTTTCAGAATCGTGACAATCACACGCAACAACCAGACATCAACTCGGTACATTCGCCATCTCCATCACAATCATATAGAATGCCTACACCTGCAGATTCAAGCCCGCATTCAAACATAGACTCTACGCTACAAAATGTTCGTCCCTCGATGCAATCAGTTAATTCACATGAATCAAGTGGATCAAATGGTCAAAGCTATGATGAACTGATATCGCAACTAAATAATCCACAAAAGAATGTTGATTTGAAAACTATTGGTAAGCATTTGGTGAGTCCCGAGGAGAGTTTGAAACAACCAGGTGGAGATATCACAAGGAGGATTTATCATCAAATGGAAAATGTATCAGATGAATCCCATCCCAATGGCATCAATATTCATAATCCCAAAAGACGTACTCGAAGTACTTCGTTTTCAAAATACTTAGACGAAACTAGACGGGGGTCAACTGCAAGTGATATAAATGTGCCTGGAGGGTTTAGACGAGAGTTTATTATTCAAAATTCGATAAAGAAGAACCAAGAACCGCCAAATTTCTTGACTCAAAACTTTATGGAATTTTTAAGCATGTACGGTCACTATGCAGGAGAGGACTTTACTGATGATGATGACGGTGATGAACTGGAAGAGGATACAGATACATTGCGAGACTCGGGCTCAAATTATGAAGATGTATTTGATGAAGAGTCGAGCTTGTTGGGAAATCAAAGACTGTATGGAGCAGTACCTCAATTGCCGAAACAATTACCGAAAAGACGTGAACAACCAAAAGGTACAGCATCAGTTGCAAAGACTTTCTTTTTGGTGTTTAAGGCCCTTGTTGGATCGGGTGTGTTGTTCTTGCCACGAGCTTTCTACAATGGTGGATTACTGTTCTCCATAATTACATTGAGCACATTTGGATTACTTACATATTTCTGTTATGTTGTCCTTATTCAATCGAAAGAGACTTTAAAGTTGGCCTCATACGGTGAATTGGGGTTCAAAACGTATGGAACTCCTTTGAAATATTCCATCTTGGTGTCCATCCTACTCAGTCAAGTTGGATTTGTGGCAACTTATGTATTATTTACATCAGAGAACATGATTGCATTTATTGGTGGGTTTTTAACTGAACAGCCTACTTGGCTAACCCGAGCCAATGCCGTTATTGTCCAGTGTTTGTTAATGATCCCCTTAGTGTGGATCAGAAATTTGACTAAATTGTCCTTAGTCTCATTGATCTCGTCAGCATTTATTGTCATTGGTTTACTCATTATCTTTTGGTTTTCTGGATGGAAAATATATCTTGAAGGGATTGGTCCAAATATTGCCAATTTCAACTCAAATAGTTGGACAATGTTGATTGGGGTTGCTGTTACTTCGTTTGAAGGTATTGGATTAATATTGCCTATTGAAGCATCAATGGCACAACCAGAGAAATTCCCTATGGTTTTATCTGTCAGTATGGCTGTCATTACAGCTATATTTGTATCGATTGGTACTATAGGTTACACAGCTTTTGGTGATAAAATCAAGTCAATTATAATATTGAATTTACCTCAAGATAACATTGCTGTCCAATCGATATTGGTGTTGTATTCAGTGGCTGTTTTCTTATCAGGTCCATTACAATTGTTCCCAGCTATAAAGATTGGTGAATCTATCTTTTTTAGACACAAAGGTAAAACAGGGTCCAAAAATAGAGATAAGGATGGTAAATTGTATCATCATTCAGGCAAATACAATCCACAAGTGAAATGGTTGAAAAACATATTTCGTGCAGCTTCGGTCACTTTAGTTTGTTTTATTGCTTACCTAAATGCTGATAATATTGATAAGTTTGTTTCTTTCAATGGATGTTTTGCTTGCATACCATTGGTTTACATTTATCCTCCATTGATTCATTTACGTTCTGTTACTAAAAAAATTGAAAAATCTACAATGGATAGAATTTTGCCTATATTTGATTATGTGTTAATTGTTGTTGGAATCATCACTGTTATTTACTCGACTTATCAAATTGTGTTCTTAAATTAGAATCATGTATAGAAAAATATTTTAGAAATCTGATAGACATTTTATGATATCCATGAAGGAGTCATGATGACTCTGGTGAATAAAAGTGGTAGCGATTACTCATAATAATCAACGGAGTTTACAAAGCATAAACAAGCATTCCCCCGAAATATACACACACACGAAATACGTCGTCCCCTCCAGCAATGCCGGAGGAAAGAAAGAAAAGAAGAGTAAAAGCCGAAGAAGAGGCTAACCCGTCCCCTCCCATATCTGCCAGCACAGTTTCAACTCACAATCGCAAGAAACTAAGTTGTCAACAATGTCGTTCACGTAAAATTAAATGCGATGGAAATAGTCCTTGTCTGGGATGTATCAAAGCTGCTATTCAATGTATTCCAACCGTTAATGACATGAGAAAGAAACGTATTCCTGTAAACTATGTTCAGAAACTTGAGTCTCAGATCAATAATATCAGAAAATTCATTACAGACTTACGGGCATTAGACACTGAAAAGCAACTTGAAAAGTTGAAGGATACAGATTTGATTGAGTTGGTTGATACCGAACCAGAAGCACCTACATCAAATTATCCAAACACGCCTAGTCAGGATTTGCAAGATGATGTGGAGGAGAATAAAGTCATTTATGGTCCTACTTCGGTTTACGATAATCACATCATCGCCAACAGTAAGCGTCCGCCAAAACGAGAAAACGAAGTTGCTATAATAAACAAGCTCAACAAAGATCCCGATATTCTTAAATGTATTCAATTATTTTTCACTTGGCAATATCCCGACCACAATATGTTTATCTTTCGTGAGGCATTTCTAATTGATTTCTTTGATCCGAAACCAACTAGTATCTATTGTTCTAAAACATTGATATTAAGCATTTGTGCTCTTGGCTCAAGAATGTCTGATGAAGAAAGAACTTATCGTCGCTCAAAGGAGTTTTACCAAGAACTGAAATCTATCTTACTTAGTACACTCAGTCAACCATCAATAGCCTCACTTCAAAGTTTCATGGTGCTTGCGTTTTTTGATATTTGTAATGGACTGAATTCAAGCGGATGGATGCTCCTGGGTAATGCAATGAGAATGGGATTTGATATTGGGTTCCAGTTGAATCCGAAAGTGTGGTTTGTCAAGTCAAAAGAAAGCTTAAACCCATTGGATGTTGAAATTCGATCAAGAATCTATTGGGGTTGCTATATGGCTGACCATTTTATAAGTTTAGTGTTAGGTCGACCTTCAATTTTGAAAATGGCTGATTCATCAATACCCGAGACTGCTGATTTACCTGATTTGGAATGGATTGATGATTTCACTTACGATGGGTTTATAAAAAAGAAAAGGGGATTGGTCAAAAACCGGTCAAGAGCGGTATCATACATTGGTGATCCATTGAATCAAATAATCAATTTGATAAATATTTCCGATAATATGTTGAATGATATCTTTACTAAATCCGATCTTGAAAATGATCAAACTAATGAGGAGGAGTTAGACTTAGAGTCGAGACTAGAAAAACTATTTGAATATAATGCCCAAATCCAACAATGGAAACAAAACTTGCCAGAAGATTTACAATGGAATAACGACTCATTAGCAAGTACGGGCGAAAATCCCACATATTCCGGAATTCGTTACTATTACTACATCTTACTACTTTGTTTAAATCGGCCATTTGTTGGACTAGAATCGGAAAAACTCAAATCCGATAATCATCTATCACCATTGACGATATGCCTTAATGTGATTGAGGATCTTTACGTATCAATATATCGATTTGAACAAGTTCATGGCTACAGGCGAGCATCAATTTTCGTTGTTTATTCATCAATTTTATCAATCTCCATTATCTTACTTACAAATTCCAACCTAACCCAAGTTAATCAACATCGTGATCGATTACAATTTTTCATGTCGGTGTTACATGGATGTTCCAAGACTTGGAAATTGGCAGAAAAGTCATACAACCTAATCAAAGATAAATTAAAACATCGATATGAAACTGGTGAATTGAATGAAAGAGAAACCAAATCACTGTCAAGTAATTTCACCACGTCTGATGGAGCTCCAACTACTTCCAGTAATAGCAGTGTATCTTCGGTTCCTATAGTCAGAGATATACCTCTGATTAAACAATCGCCAATGTCGAGTGTTGATTCACAAAATTTCACTAATACTGATGTTTTACTTGATGATAATATTGATTTCCTTGGTGGTCCACCAGTTCTTATGACTTCTGATTTATTTAATGAAGATTGGGAGTCGCTTTTCCCTGACTACATCTTCCATAGTAAGAATTAGATTAGAGTATATAATGTTGTAGAAATTTATTTTAAAGCTATACAATTCAACCATCATTTGTCTTTGATGAAATTTCAGCTTGTTTGACCAAATTTTCGGGTGCATCTAATGTATCTAATTTAAGTTCAATCAATCTAGTTTTGTTATTCTTGGCGAATTCCTTATCATTGAACAAATCGGTGATTTCCTTGATATTTCCTGCCTTGCGAGTTTCAATGTTTGTACCTTTAAATACTTTTAATAATTCAGTATTTTCCCATTCTTGAATATCATTGTATGCGGCAGTCTTTCCATGTATCAATCTTTCAATAGTGAATCCATTATTGTTCAAAACAAACACGTAAATGTTGTTGTGGTGTCTCACCATGGTGGAAAGCTCTTGTACTGTCAATTGTAAAGAACCATCACCAACAAACAATATAACTCTTCTGCTTGGATCAACTTCTTCAGCAGCAATAACAGCACCAGATGCAGCGCCTACTGAATACCCAATGGAGCCCCACAATACTTGACTGATACCAACACAATTTTTGGGGAATTTCGTTTGGATAATTCCGAAATTGGAAGTACCAGTTTCGGAAATAATAACATCGCCTTCTCTCAACCATGAGCCCAAGTTGGACCAAAGCCAAGATTGAGTAATCTTGTGGTCACCAGGTAATTTCACTGGAGGCATCTTATCAAGGTCAAGAGTTGGTGGCTTATGATTGGCAGTGATTTTTTTCAACTCAGGAGATGACACCAACGCATGAAGCAATTCCTTCATTCTAATCTTTGGATATTGTGCGTTCTTGATCTTGGTGTAATCGGAATGAAATTCAATAATCTTGGAAGCATCTAATGAGTAAGAAAATGCACCAGTATTGAAATCAGATAAAATTGCTCCAAGTGATAACACCAAATCAGAACTTTCAACCAACTCCTTAGTTTTTGGATAGGACAAGTCACCCACGTAAACCCCAATGAATTTCGGATCATTTTCTTCGATATCTCTTGCCCCCTTTGCCATTGGAGTCACAGCAAACTTGAAATTGGTCAATTGGATCAACTTGTTGGCTTCAAAAGTGGCATTGTGTCTACCGCAACAAGCGTCTATAATAACAACTGGATTCTTCGACTTGGAAATCATTTCAAGGATTGTACTCAATACTTCTTCTTGTATTTTTGGATCATTTGGAGGTGGTGTCAAATTCAATGGTTTTTCCAATCTGCTAGCTGGCACTTTTGCATTGACCAAATTGGAAGGGAAAGCCAAATATGTAGGTCTTTGGTTAACAAATGCTGATTCTATAACTCTATCGATTTCATCTGGTGCATGAACTGGGTCATTCAATGCAGCAGTGGTTGCACTGATAAAGGAAGAAATTCTGTGGAAAACGGTGAAATCACCATTTCCTAAAGTATGGTGCAACAACAATTCCTTCTTTTGGGCATCAATTGATGGAATACCAACAACATGAACTAACCCCACATGTTCAGAATAAGCTCCAGCAATTGCATTTACTGCCGAAAGTTCCCCAACACCAAACGTAGTAACAAGACAACCAATTGATGAGCCTTCGGGTGTGAATGAATTTTTAATTCTCGAGTATCCGTCGGCGGCATAACCTGCATTCAATTCATTGACACTTCCGACCCATTTCATTCCTTCTACATCGTCAATCTTGTCCAACAATGCCAAGTTGAAATCTCCAGGAACACCAAAGACGTTTTTGATTCCAATTGGTTTTTGATTCAATCTTGCAAATAAGTATTCTCCTAATGATATTGTTTTCTCTGACATGATTTGTATATGGACAATGTTGTAGAAATGTTTTCGATAAAGATTATAGATCTTTTTCCTATTGTATTTATATAGTTTATCTTGAATTTGATAGGGGCAAAGTTACAAAAAGGAAAAAAATTAAAAAATTAAAGTTGCTATGACGGGGGTAAAGTCCGATTAACGGGGCGATTAATAATAAATTCAGAAATATATTCTACACCTTAGAGCCTGTTTTGCTCCTAGTTAGATGTAGAGTCATACTATACAACATCGATGTTACACTTTTATAAGAATTTGCCTCTCGGCACATTTGTTGGTGCTAGTAGATCTGACAATTAAATTTGGCCGAATCTCAAATGCAACACAAGTAAATACTACACAAAAGCAAAATAGAATCGAACAGTACTATTGACCTTGAGGTTTTCATGGTTCGTGGTAGTGGTTGCAACAGCATGTACAATTGCACATCACAACTTTTACAAACAAGTGTATATCCTGATGATCACAAGGGGTGTCTCTATAAAGATTCTTGAAAGGGCGATATGTCATCATGCATAGAAACCTCAGACATTCTATGAATTAGAAAAAAAAAAAATGTGAAAAATTGAAGAGATTAAATTCGAAAAAAAAAAAGAAGGAAGATCTTACTGAATATGGAAACACAGACACCTTATTATATCTCCTCGCAGTTCACCAACCGCAAGTTCAACTATTGGCAATGACAAAAAGAAAAAGAAAAGGAAAACACGAAATCACTGATTTTGCCCAGGATCGAACTGGGGACGTTATGCGTGTTAAGCATATGCCATAACCAACTAGACCACAAAACCAATAGAAATCGATATGATTCTGCCCAGGATCGAACTGGGGACGTTATGCGTGTTAAGCATATGCCATAACCAACTAGACCACAGAACCTGTTTTCGATGAGTCAATTTTCTTCCAGAGGATGGCACTTCTGACGAAAAGATGAATAATATGGGCTTAAAAGTGGTTGAAACTATCTTATTTGTAGCTGGATATATTTTAACATATTACACAGACACCCTAGAAGCTTATTTTCGGGTTCCTTCTTCATTTTTGGGGTACTGGTGCATTTTAAAATTTGGTTGTTCGGTAATTTTTGCAGCAAATTAGAGTAAAATATAGATACTAAAAATAAATTTCTAATGTAAAACATGTAGAGTTTCATGTTAGAGTATTGGGAATGCAGTATTGACGTGCCTTTTAGAGGCTGCTAATCTCCGTTAACTTATACGGGACAGAAGAACATTGTATAACTACGTGAGAACAACTATATCCGAGTTTTTACTTGCACCAACTCATTCCTCAAAATATACAAAATATGTATCAGTCTATGTACAAGTTATTCACCCTCAGTCCATATCTCATCGTCAACAAAGTATAGCCATGAAAAAGTGTTCCAACTACTTATTACACCTATGCTGCAATAAACACTGTATATCATCAAGTTCAAGAATTCGAATTTCTTCAAGATCAAAAACTTATTCAGCAACAAATCGATGACACTAGTAATTGAAACAACAAAGATGAATATTAAGATATACCCATTAACCACTCGATCTATTATAGCACCGCTTGTCTTCTTTGGAACTCGAGCAACTTTTCTAAAGTTGAAATAAAACACAATATACCAAAGCAATGTGTAAAGGACTTTTACTAACCATTCATTACAGGTGTATATGAGCGGGAAAAGCGATCCATATCCACAGGCAACAAGCAAGTTGTACGCAGGCAATAATCTCTTGTCACGAGAAACAATCAATGTTAAGGGGAAAATGACAAGTAATATTGCCTTTTCATGAACATGCCAGCCAAATAAGAAGGATGCATAACCACACAATGTCATAGCTCCGGTAAATCTGCGGTATGTTGGTTGGAAAAACAACGGAATTAGGGCCATCATTTGGTAAAACAACGTTAATAGAAATGTAAGTTTTGGAGTAATTTCAGGAAGTATGAAAAACTCGATATTACCAACAATTCCTCTTGTTGATGTATTCAACAAATCATCTTGACTCAAAAGGCAAGCATCGAATTGAAACACTCTCTTCAACAAAAAGCGAGTTACCGGGATTTTTTTGTAAATTTGAATCAACACTCTATCAAAGAAGGAATAAAGAGCCCACATGTTTGGTGCCCAATACGCATGCGTAAGACCACGACTAAATGGAAACAATCTACTTAGCAACTGTGGCAACGTGTTGTAGAATGGTAAAAATGCGACGGCAAATACAGAGATTACAACAGCACCAAGCTTGAATAGATTTCCCCATTGAACAACGTTGAGCAAATTAGCAACGAAATTGCGTTTGTTATTCCATTTGAACTTCAAGCAATAAGCACGTAGTAAGAACACAAACACAGCTGGTGCCAAGTACAAGTAAATATGTTTAAAACAAAGCAAAACTGCAAACCAAAACCCACAGAATAAGTATCTTTCCAAACGGGCACTATTTAAGCAAAGCAACAACATTCCGTACATCATCCCGTTATATTGGAAATGTATGTGATCGATCAACATTAAACCCGGGGACAACGCAAGACTGGCAGTCGCAACATACATTCTTCTTCGAAGAGCATGGGTGGGTGAGGTATCAATTATCCATTGCAACGCCACAAACAAAACTGCCTCACTTAAAATAACTGTACCTCTCTGGAAATACACAGTCGGCAATCCATACAGACCCTTTTCCACTATATCCAAACATCCATCCCCAGCAACGTGCGGCGGAACAAATTGTGATAAAGCCCATTCAAAAAATGCAAAAAATGGTGGGTAATCTAGTGTCCATTGTGACGTGTTTTCTATGTACCATTGAGATAACGGCAATTTATTGGTTATGGCTAACCAGTTTCGATGTACATCAAAATCTGTAGAGTGGTAACCAACCATTAATAGGAGTTTCAAAGCAAGTGACACCACCCATATATTGAATAGCGTGTACTTCTTTGATGGTTGCGTTCCTTTTTTAGACTCTATATTGGCATTCTTGGTTGGTGTGACCTTTTTCATGGCCATGTTTTCGATGTGCAGGGTGGTCAATAATTGGTACTGAAATATTTTTTATGCACAAAAGTTGTATAGCGTTTTGACAGAAGACTTTGAAGGACGTCGGCTTTTGTGGCATACACAGAGACTACATTTGTCTACTACAGGGTCTGCTAATAGTACATATATTACATCATAGATACGTCACCATTCCAAAGTCTGCATTATTTTGTCCCGCCTGGTGAACAATTGTTTTGCTTCTTGCCCTACTTTGACCTTGCTATAGTACACCGAACAATCACGATTGATACAATCGTGAGTATATTGTGAGACATTAACTCCAGAAGCAAACACATTCTGCAGACAATTGCGACACGTATTTTCAATTTCCACAACTTTCTCTTGTTTGTTCTTACAAGTCATGGTTACATTTGTTACCAATTGTCGTTCGTCTTGGGAGCATTTCAGACAAACGTATTCCCTTCCATCTAACCTGCTGCCACATATCAAACACGAATCGCTAAATACGCTGATTATGTTGGATCTGGTAAATTTAGGTAATTCCTTGTACCACCCCCTCACATCAGCTCCCATCAAATTAAAAATTCTCTCCAATGGAGGGATTAATACTCTGGTTATGTAATATTCATAGTCCAATGTCAACGGCTCGGCAGTACTAAACGTCTTTATGAAGTCCTCAGGAAACATTACTCGATCTTTGATCCTGACTTTTGTCGAGTCACGAGTAACAACATATGGGACTCTTTCCTTGTACTGTGGCTCCTTTCTAGGATCATCTTCAACTGCCTTACTTGCTAGTAATGCTCCCGGTGGCAAGTACCTTTCGTCCTTATAGTTTCCATATCTCACTTCCTTGGCAAAGCAGAAATCATTGATGGCAATTTTATTATTGAATATTTTCAAAAATTGTTTCAACGTGTACTGCTTCACTTTCGACAAGTCCTTGGTCTCAAATAATATTCTCAACGCTTTTTCTGTCATCTTTTGCTGTGCAGGTATACCATCTCTACGAACAGTCTCAATACCTTTAGCGTCGAACTTCGGCATCACTTGATTTTCATATTCAAAAGAATAACCCACATACCTTTTCTTTGCAAGCAAAACACATGGATGGTACGCTTTTTCAAACTTGAGTTGAATAGGATCGGGGAAATGGTTGGTAACCATTTTCGCAATTTCTCGGCCCAGTTTAAATGCTTCAGCTTTTGATTTACCGGGGAAATACACAAACAAGGAATCAGTATCACCATAAACAACCTTTGCACCGTAATCACCAGACTCGATCATCTCTATTGACTTGTCTAGAATCTCTCGCCCGGTGGAGACAATTGCATCAGCAATATCTGAGTTTGGCATTCTCCCACTAAAAGTTGCTGAAGCGTACCCATAAGTCACATTGGCAATCAATTTCAAAGCAATTTGTCTTGCATTGTATAGTTTTGTTAGCTCGGTATCATCTTTGAATAACTTCATAACAGACTTTGTTTTTATACGGATGTTTAGGATCTCTTCCAACATTTTGGCTAAAATGGATTTTCGCACATGACTCTTGACAAAAGCAAACCCATTTGGTGAAACATTTACGGCATCGTCTGTGGTCAATAGATCTACTAAACCTGGTGGCAAGTTATGATTCTTTAAATAGCCAATATTGTTTTTCTTTGGTTTGAAATTGTGAAGCTTTCCAATTAAAGTTGAATAACAATAGTTATAGGCAATCATAATGGATGGATACAAGGATTGAAAATCCAAAACCACCAACGGCGATTTATAAAAATTGGCTTTTGGTTCCAATATCAAAGGGATGCACTCGATTGGCCTCATTTCGTGCACCTGCATTTTGGATGGCGAGTTTAGCAAAATGCTTTCGGTTTTGGATATTCTCGATAATATGGATTCTACCTTATATTGTGATCCACGGTAAAAGTTGGAATTGAATTCAATTCCAATCAATCTTGAATGTTCAACGTTCCTTGTAATCAACTCCCGTACTGATATAATTTTTAATGTCAACTCTATTCGTCTCATGTAATATAAAAATGCGACTTGTATGTCCTTGAATTTCCCACTCTGTAGCCATTGGGATATTTGGTGAAGCAGGTACCGAGGTAGTGACCTATGTAGTAAATGATAACACACATTCTCTAATGTATAACTTGTCAAAGCTAATTCTGATTTCAAGATTCTCCAAACATTCAAAATGTGTCTTCCGTTAATCTCGATGCTGGCTGTATGAGTGTAACCCCATCGATCACCAAGTTTTCCGTTACTTCTATGGGTTCCCCTGCTTAGTTCACTCATGATATTAACTTGATAAACTTCACGGAATCTTTCAACAATGTAGCCCCAGGACATTGAATTGACTTCATATCCTGATAAAATATCTGGATCGTACATCTCAACCAATTCTACTAATTTTTCGACCATTTTTCTTTCTTCATCAAACAATACAATGTATAGCCCCAGAGACTTGCTTAATCTACTAAAAAAGTCATTATTGTAATTGTTATTGTTGAAGACAAGGACTCCAGATTTGCATTTAGACATGTCAAACATTTCATTCGCATCATCAAACGAATAAAATATAAACAATATTGGATCTCGTAAGGGGTCAACCGCCAATTTCGAATTCGGTGGGCTTGCATGAATTTCCAAATGAAAACTGCTCAAGTAATTGAATTCATCTGGCTTGCGTGACACCTTTTCAGAGTTGTAACTGAATTTGAAGTCATGAGATTGAGTTACACCTGGTTCAATTTGAGATCTGTATTTTAGCCGTTTCTTGACTACCGTATTCTCTTCAGTCTTGAGCCAGTCAATGACCCTTTTTTTGCTGGGAGGCTCTGGCATATACTCCCAAGTACAAACCTTATTCCCATTAAGAATTTTTCTACCTTCAGGTACATCTACATGCACTAAATCCAAACTGGGAATTGTCAGAAAATTTCTCACAGCAACATTCATTTTCTGATTGGCAAACACAAAAGGTTTTTCAGGGACATCATCAATGGTGTTGTAAAAAGGATCAGCATAGTTTATCTCCATTAGCCCTCTATCTTGGAAAACCTTTTTACAATTTTCCTTCCTCAATTGATTGGGTATAATCACTTCAAACTCACATCCTCCAACTTGCATGTTTTTCAAAGGAGGGGCCGCATTAGATTGGCTTGGAGTAGGTGTGAATGAAAAATCTTCAATTGAGGAGATTTCGTCAAGACTGGGCAATTTTGTAGCCAAATTTGGGTTATTCTTAGCTCGAGTTTGAGTCATTGATTTCATGATTGATACATCAAACTCCTCAGCTGAATCAAAACCCTCAACCTCATCAACTTCATCCTTCAATTCCAATGACTCATTGTGGTCACCATTGTTAGCGCTTCTCAAGAAAGACGGGTTTGTGGAGGCACCTAGTTCATGAGGGGCCTTTTCTATTGAATTATCCTTATCGTTTACTTCATTGTTACCATCCGTCAGATCACCATCAGAGCCAGAGAAATTCTCATCAGTGTCCAGGTCATCCATAGCATTCTGTACTACTTCCCTTTGATTCTCTCCATCTAAAACTTCACCAGGCATAGACGATCCACTCTTCGAATTCCTGTCAAACAATGGAACATCTATCTTGAATAAGCCTTTAAATTCTCCCCATATTAGTATATCCCTACCAAATTGCATTCGCAGGTTGTGAAACAGTAAACTCTTTTCAACATCAACCAAATCGAACGACGTTGGAAAGTTGTTGAGTATACGCCCCTTGTTTAGAATCTTGGCAGCATAACCATCGAATCCTTCGCTTGATTTACCATTCAACTGTTTCATGTATTCCAAGAGCTCCTTCAATTGTTGTTGGTTGGACCAGATGGAAGATCCAGTCCCAAAATAGCAGCGTTCAGAGGATTCCAACACATCCACAGACACATCAAATGTGGAATTCCTCAAATGGCATTGATATTTCAAGTCGTTATAAATGTATTTCAATGAAGAAAGATATATTTTTGGGGTTCCGTCCTGCTCATGCTTATACCCATGTTTGGGATACCCGTATAAAGATAAATCAGATTTATATTCTTCAAATTGCTTTCGTTCAACAAAACTGTTGTGCAATTCTCTTGCCGATTGCCAAGTACGATTGACAATACTGCTAGTTGTTATATCCAACTCTAATACTGATTTTCCAATTCGTTTAAACGTTTTTAAAGTCCCACCATCAACGAGAACATTATCTGGCAAAATAAACAGTTGCAAGTAACTTGACAACGCACGCATTTGTGAGTGACTATATCTACCATGTTGAAGTTTGCTGAATATCGGCGTACGAAAATACAAACCCTTTGTTCGAGGTCCATTATTGACATGGTCACGATCAATGACCAACCAACCACACCCAAACAAATTAAAGTCGGTCAAAAATTGCAACAAGTATGGAAGATGAGCTTCGTAAACATAAGTCGGGGTCGCATTCTTTTTGGTTTCATTAGGTTGGTCAAAATGATGCAAGTTGATTTTGTTTTCCTGAAACATTCGTGCTAAACGGTTCTTATATAATGGTGAAAGAAGGGATATTTTGTAGAATAATTTATATCCAATTTGAAAGCCGTATATAGGGACTGCTTTGCAAACTGATACATTGGCAATATATTTGCGTAGATTCGGTTTCTCATTACCGTCGATGTCTTTTTCATCATCTTTATCTTCCTGTTCTTCCTCCATTGCATTTTCCAATTCTTGCTCCTCGGTACCTTTTCTTCCACGCCTTCGTTTGAATGACTCCTTCACAACGACTTCCAAGTGGTTGATTAATTTTTCCAAATATTGGCGACTTTGTAGCTTTTGGTAGTCTTGCTCATGACAGTCCACATAAAAGTAAGGATAAAAGTTGTGAATATGTAAAACGACATTGAATACTAATGTTCGAGGATGCGTCTGCTGATTGACTATGAGTTTCTGTTTCTTGTTCATGGTAGACAGGTTGCTTGAAAAAACTTTCTCCTCAAAAGATAGTGATCCATAAACTCGTATGATTGGAACTTGAGATACTTGGGTGTATAACTGATCCAACTTTGTCGGGCATGCTTGATAAGTGTCATAGTCATTAATTTGGATCTTCAAATGTGACGCTGAGTTTAAGTGTGCAGACCAGTTGACAGAGCTTACGTTGAATGTCGAGTCAAACGTCGAGCTATTATGTTGGCCATTATTCATAGAGTTGTCATTTATGGATAATGTTGGGGTTACGATGAGATGGATCAATGAAGAAATTGATGGCAAGCTTTTCGCATTTTTGTGATTGTGGCGAAAACGAAAATGGAATATTCTTTTGTTTTGCTGCAGGACAGAAGACATATATCTTTAGGACTCTCATATCAGGGAATGATGAACTGTTTTGTCCACCTGGATCCTTCAGTAGCTGACATACTATACTCTTGGTATCATCAAGGGATAGAAATAGTACAGTAAAGGCACACTATGGCATGATATTCTTGTCGTTATACCGGTTGCAAAACCAGACTGCACTAATAAAAGCCTCCTTACAATTAGCTTCAACTTAGTTCGAGACAAAAAAGCTGGTTTATTAAGTTACATGCCATTACATGAGAGAAAGAGTAAACTACTCTCTGTACAGTATTAATTTGCTGTTCATTTAACAAATCTTGTCACCATCATCGCTTCTTTCCTTCCATTGAACTCTACTGCAATCAACAATGGTTAGCTACACAGTGTACGGATGACAAACGTGTAATGTCACTTTCACAAGTAATGTATTATAGGTAACAGTGATGAAATTAAGTTTTCAGTACCATTTTTGAAAGAACATAGCGGTCCATAGGAAGTTGAAGACACACATACTGCAAGATAGCTTTCTAATGTCTCACGAATAGCTCAACCAATCGATCTTTCCATGTCTAATCTATACACTGTGCCTAATGTTTCAGCTTCCATGATATACAAGAGTATCCCCTAACTTTGAAATTGATGAGCAATACTTTCCATGGCTTTTCGGAAATTATCGGAAGAAACAATACTTATTGTTCAATTTCCTCTTATGTCTACCCCACAAATTACAAATTGTTTCTTTCTTATCCACTTTCATTTCGGAGTTTTGTTTTTGTGGCGTAGAAGTACAGGTATCGGACTTTCGGCACCAAGAAACAAAAATAAAAGCTAAATCAGTGACTGAAGCACCAATGAATTTCACGTAGTCATACAATAGCAGTGTTGATATTATAATCTCTAGATTGACTCCGACAACAAAGATTGCGTACGTTTGTCACTATCTGTACCAAATGCGCCTCTACGTTTACGTTTGAAGGAAACTGTTTGCTGGTTGAAACGCGGTCGGCAACTGAAACGGGATCAAAAGCTTCACCACCTTGAAGCCTTGGTAAAATGAACTGAGTTTTTTCTCAACTGTTGTTTGTTTCTAGTTAAATGACACCACCACTTTCATCTATTGCATACATAGCTTTTTGGTCGTGTGGTTTAAAAGTCTCGCCTGTTTTTTTTTTAATTTGAGACAAGAAAAAAAATACAACGTTACACAAAATTTGTTGATTATTTTTCACCCTCAGAAAACTCGAATTAAAATACCTCAGCCAATGATGATCTTGTTGATATTAAAGTGCTTTTTTTGTACTTTGGTTTAAACTGAAGCGTAGTAAAACCGTCACAGGTAGTGCACGGTAACTTCCTATGAACCTTTTTTGTGCTTTTACATTATTTTCTGTACGACTTTTAGATGGCGTTATCGCTCACTTCACAGGGATTACCCCACAAAAAATATAATAAATTTCAAAGACAACAATAACACAGTCATTACAAAATGTAAGGTGGTGAAGATTCCACGCTCCTAGGGGAAGACTAGATTAAATCGGCAGAAGGGCCCTGTTGTTATGAAGCAGATGTTTGAAATGGCCATTGGTTAGATGTAAATGTTCTTCAGCGCTTATTCTGGGAAGGTATCCATAAGGTCGTGCAAATGCTGATAATATATGACATAAACCTCTGTTTAAATAATTTAGATTCTTTATTACAAAATTATCTTGGGATGTGTTTTGGTCAAGGGGACTCACATTCTTGATTGATGCTTTTGGATTGCATCATATTTCGATTGGGGACCGAATCATACACCCGTTAGATTGTTCATTGTTTGTTATTTGTGGGGCGATGTGACTGAAGTATAAAATCTTACCAGAGGGATCTCACACTTCGCTTATATTAAGGCAACAATGAATTTGACGATAAACTTCAGTTCAAAGCACCTTGACTAAGCAACTTACGTAAGCGCCGAATCAATATATCTACATAAGATGAGTTTTTTGTTGTCCTATACTTCCAACGAGCTTTTCATCATTTCCCTATATCCCTGCTTTGTACTTTACCAAGTCCGAAAGTGCTGTAATCGTATCCTTCTTGTTCACACCAATTGGTTTGTGTAAGTTTCGGGCTTTTATTATTTTTTCTTCACTATGAAACCCAACAATCGTTTTTTAGTGCAAAAAATTTAACCTTTTAATTTCGATCTTCCTCTTTGTAATTATTTTTATATTTATTTTGGTTTTCGTAAATGGGGTGGTGTTGGGGTTCGAGTGGTGAGATTTTTACTATAAATATAGAAGTCATTCCCACGATTGAATTCTCCCCATTGGACTCTCTCAAAATCTTTTATACTTTCACTTTCTCATAAACTAATTCAGTTCAATAATTAGTCGCATATTTCATCAATTGTTAACGTGTGACAAACCATCCCCTTACTGAAACTCATTTGATTTACGAGAATCCTCAACAAAAATTTCATCAGGGCCAACTTACACAATAAACCATCATTTTGCTACAATTGTCGAGTTTTAAATTATTGCATAATAAAAAGACTCACTTACACAGCCTATTTCTCCCTTCCCATACATAATTTGAATTATTTGTTGACTTAAGGTTCTTTGTAAATACTTTTCAGCGTCTAATTTAATTTAACAACACGCTCAAATCTCCACACTAACAAAGACGTGAAAAAAAAGAGAACTTCATTAATCAACCCACAAAAACACACTTACACAACTTCAATCATAATGCCTGAATCCAAACATTCACACATTTCCTTAGACCACGAGTCTATGCTTCAACCTCCAAAAGGGTTCTTTGAAAGATCTAAATCCAAGCCAAACTTGGCTGATTTCGCTACCTATCAAAAATTATATCGTCAATCGATTGAAAACCCCAATGAATTCTTTGGCGAACAAGCTAAACAATTTTTGGACTGGTACAAACCATTTGACTTGGCTAGATTTCCAGCTTCAAGTGAAGATGATTTCAAAAATGGTGATTTACCAGCTTGGTTCGTTAATGGTGAATTGAATGCTTGTTATAATGCAGTTGATAGATGGGCTATCAAGAACCCAAACAAACCAGCTATTATTTACGAAGCTGATGAGGTCAATGAAGGTAGAATTATCACCTATGGAGAATTGTTGAAAGAAGTTAGTAAATTGGCTCAAGCTTTGGTTAAATTGGGGGTTAAAAAGGGTGATTCAGTAGCTGTTTATTTACCAATGATTCCTGAAGCTATCGTTACTTTATTGGCAATTGTTCGTATTGGTGCCATTCATTCAGTGGTGTTTGCTGGATTTTCAAGTGCTTCTTTAAGAGACAGGATCTTGGATGCTGATTCAAGAATTGTTATTACTGCTGATGAATCCAAGAGAGGTGGTAAAACTATTGAAACAAAGAGAATTGTTGATGACGCATTGAAAGAATGCCCAGATGTTAGAAATGTCATTGTTTTCAAGAGAACTGGTAACTCTCATGTCCCATTCACTAAAGGTAGAGATTTATGGTGGCATGAAGAATTGGCTAAATATGGTTCATATTTCCCACCAACACCAGTCAATTCTGAAGATCCATTGTTCTTGTTGTACACTTCAGGATCTACTGGTAAACCAAAGGGTGTCCAACATACAACTGCTGGTTACTTATTAGGAGCATTACTTACTACCAAGTATGTATTTGATGTTCATGAGGATGACATTTTGTTTACTGCTGGTGATATTGGTTGGATTACTGGTCATACATATGTTGTTTACGGTCCATTATTGAATGGTGCTACATCAGTTGTATTTGAAGGTACTCCAGCATACCCTAATTTCTCAAGATACTGGGAAATAGTTGACAAGTACAAGGTTAATCAATTTTACGTTGCTCCAACTGCTTTAAGATTGTTGAAACGCGCAGGCACCAAGTTTGTTCAACCGTATGATTTAAGTTCAATAAGAGTATTGGGTTCAGTTGGTGAACCAATTGCTGCTGAAGTATGGCATTGGTACAATGACAATATTGGTAGAGGCAAGGCTCACATTGTTGATACTTATTGGCAAACCGAATCCGGCTCTCATTTGTTGACTCCATTGGCTGGTGTTACCCCAACTAAACCCGGATCAGCTTCATTGCCATTCTTTGGGGTTGACCCTAAGATTTTGGACCCAACTACTGGTAAAGAATTGGAAGGTAATGATGTTGAAGGTGTTTTGGCAGTTAAATCAGCATGGCCCTCAATCACCAGAGGTATCTTCAATGATTACAATAGATTTATTGACACCTACTTGGCACCATATCCAAACCATTATTTTACTGGTGACGGGGCTGCTCGTGATTTGGACGGATTCTATTGGATTTTGGGTAGAGTTGATGATGTTGTCAATGTAAGTGGTCACAGATTATCTACTGCTGAAATTGAAGCCGCTTTGATTGAACATGATTTGGTTGCCGAAAGTGCTGTTGTTGGATACGCTGATGACTTGACTGGTCAAGCTGTTGCTGCGTATGTTTCATTAAAGAAGGACAAATTGAGTGATAATGAAGATATGGATGCCGTGAAGAAGGAATTAATTTTGACGGTTCGTAAAGAAATTGGACCATTTGCTGCACCAAAATTGATTTTATTGGTTGATGATTTACCAAAAACTAGATCAGGTAAGATTATGAGACGTATTTTACGTAAAGTCTTGGCTGGTGAAGCTGACCAATTGGGTGATATTTCAACTTTATCTAATCCACAAGTTGTTCAACAAATCATTGATGTTGTTGATGAAGCAGTCAAAAAGTGATGAAGTGAATGGGTCATGCTGGAACATTGTTTTATCTTGTTGGATGTTTTTCTTTTATATTTTGTTTTACAAATTTTACTTATTTTTTACATAGATCAAACAAAGAAACAGGTTTGATATATTTCTGACTCATTGTGTTTGTATCTAGTTTATTTATTTAACAAAGCTTTATTTATACAATCATTGTAGAGTTAGATCAACTCGATTAAATAGGGTTCTATGTATATACATGAATAAATATAGAAGCTACATCTTTGAATAATTCACTTCTAATCACATTTAAGTATGCCATCAACCAAACTGGCAGCATCTGGTTTTGCAGCAATTGTATCAGGTGTTAATCCATGGGATAAGAGATATTCTTCAGTGGTAGGACCAATACTAGCCAATTTCCACCTTCTGGTCCCTTCAGACGCACCAACAGTATTACTCAGTTCTTTCAAGTATTCGACAATATCTTTAGTTCCTTGAGGACTGAAAAATACAATCCATCCATGTAAACTGGCCGTAGCTTCCCCACCATTTTCACCAACTCCATCGACTCCTTCAACAACAGCATTGAATTTATCAATTATATCATCTCTTTCACAAGTTTGATACATGACAAATTCTTCAAATTGATTAAACTTACCAATATCTAGCAATTTCCTAGGAATTATATCTTTTCTAATTTCACCAGTAAAAAATACAATTTTTGTATTTGGAGTCAATTCATCCATGATCAAATCAGCTAATTTGGAACCATTTCCAGCATCTATACCACCTCGTACATTAACGAATCCAACTTCTTTTAATATCTTGTGAGTTGCTGGACCTACCGTGTACCCCACTTTATTCAAAATTTTCAGTCGTATATTCGCCTGATGATCTTCATTGAGTTCATTGATGCATTCGCGCAACATTTCTACTGCACGTTGTGAGGTGATTATGAAATTCAGAGTGTTTTCAACAAATTCGTTAGATGTAAGATAGGCTATTGTTTGTGCTTTGTCTTTATGAGTATGATGCAATAATGGGATAAAATGGGGACTGTACGAATTTGCTAGGAGTAAGTCATGGTAGGGGTCTGAGGGTGTACTGGGATTTTTTAGTAGAATGACTGTATTGTTCATGGTGCCGGGAACGAGGGGGAGAGCTCAGGTGTAGAATAAGTTGTTGCAAAAGAATAGCAAATTTGATTTGAAATTGATGCGTCCTGATACGATCGAATTTTTTCACAATGCGGCTTTAAAGTGAAGAGATTTGGCAAACCCCATAACACCCACCAGGAAATATACCAGAGCAGTTGGACTTTAACAATTCTAACCATTAAAAAAATTTATATTAAATATTACAAGCTACTCTTGATCTAAAACTGAAAAGCAAAATATAAAAGCATATCACATAGTCATTAATTTAAAAAATCTTAAACCTCACATCACATAAATATCTGTTGTTTAAAAATCCACCACACGTCGTATCGCAGTAGTTGCTGTACTTCCAGCAGCAGCAGCAACCACTTTTCCACCCCCTCTACTCTTGAAAACTTTGGCAATACGTTCGTTACCAACCATAAGATTACCAACTGTATTTCTCACCAATTCTTTGGCGTAATCAAGTTGTTTGAAATTGTAACCAACAATATAAACCATAAAGAATAATGCAAATATGACGACTAATGCAGGGATCCAAAAAAATACCAACATCTTGTCATGTTCCACCGGCTTCCTGGGATGATTGATGTAGGTGACGACCATGTCTTCTGATGAATCAGATGCTAAGCCAGAATCAATATCGGTATCATTAATCTTAGAACTGGTTGGTTCGAGATCCGTTTTAGTGTTGGTGCTCGAACCTGCTTCAACTGATCGAGTTTCGGTGACACTATTCATCGACTGTTCAAGGGCACTCTTTGGCTTGGCAGTGAGGGTGGATGAAGGACCAAATGGGAACAAATCGTCATACTGTGGCAAATCACTATCGTCATCTTTATTAAACACATTCTTGACTTTTTGCCATAAACCAGGTGAAGACGGAGGCTTTGTTGATCCCGAGATAGCAGAAGAGGCATCAGTCTCTTGCCCAATATCGTCAATTCGTGAATCTTCATCTGTCTCTTCATCACTCACTTCAATATCATCACTATCACTATATTCATCATCACAATAATCAGCCTCCTCCTCGTCATAATCATCTTCAGACTCAAATTCAGAATCGGCAAATTCTGAGGAATAATTCCTGTTATTCTCCCAAGTTGAAATTCCGCTATCTTGTTGGTCCTGAGATGGAAGGTCTCTACGTGTCTCATCATCTTGGGTCATCTTTGATATGTGACGCCCATAGTCGTCGTCAAACATTGAATCCAATGAATCAAAGGACGTTGCCTTCTTAATAACACTCAAATCCTCTTCTCTCAACTCCAATGGTAATTGTTGCTGCTGTGACTGCTCCTCATATGTCTTGAACATATCAATAACGTTCAAGTCACAATAATCTCTCAAGTACTTATCATTCAGCAACTTCAAATTCCAATTGGACTTGCATTCAATGAACAATTGAATCAATTTACGATGTCCACACATAGAGGCCAAAAACAATGGTGTTAAACCTTGGTTATCTTTAACGTCAATCTTGCAACCATGTGTAACCAAAAACTTGATCAACTTGTGATAATTCTTCATGGTGGCCAAATGCAACAACGTTTGGCCTTGAGCATTAGCCAACTGCCAGTTTGGAATGATAATTGGACAATTAGGTAAATCAACTAAAGATAAAAGACGCACCAAAACTACTTGTGTTGATAATCCAGACGATGTCAACTTTTTCAACGAAGCATGAGCACTATTGAACCAGTCATGAACATCATCCTGACTCTGAGACAAATTTGTAGGTGATGTCGTCATTGAGGTTGGAGCTGTACCAGTACTATTACCACCGGTACTAGTGTCACTACCAACAATCCTCTTGGCAATGTTCTTTGCATCTTCTAATTTACCATTCATTTTCAATCCTACTATTTGCAAAGCCAATTCAATCAATTGTCGGTCGGTATCATCCGTGTATGTAAATATTTGCTGTTGTTGTGGACCGCCAATTATTGACGACTCTTCATTTTCAAAACTAACCAAAACCTGTCCTGGTTGCAGTGCTGGTGGTAAATACGTCACAATTGTAGTTTCCGACCAACAATGAGTAGCCAACGCTTGGTTAGAACCAAACTTTACCAGTAAACCTGGTCGGAAGTTAAATCCCAATAGCGTAATTTCAATACCACCACGTACAGGTCCTTGGGCAGGAATTATTCTTTGTATGGATGGCAAACGTTGTAAGGTTTGGGAAGGTTGCGAAGGTTGCGAAGTTTGCATTTGCTGTAATTGTGGATTGGGCGGTGGGTGTTGAGTACCCATTGGTGATAATCCGACATACAGCGACTGTTTCATAAAGTGCATATTGGTTGATGTATTGGTATCACTGTTGCTCAATGGGGAATAGCCACTTATACTGCCATTGTACATTGGATTGGCCGAAGTGTTGTATGAGTCGTCGACAGACAATTTCTTACGTTTGATACCACGACTTGATTCAGCGTCAGTATTTGTGTGCACCTCGGAAGCAGATTCATCCACTGAATTAGGAGACGAATGCTGAGTAAATTCATTATTGGAAAATTTGTGTTCATTTTCGGAATCAGAGTTGGAAATTCTCTTCTTTTTGCTTCCAATAGACAGAGTGTCTCCCAAGCCTTGTAGATTGACTGACGATCCAGCGACTGAATTGGGCATCGAGTCTTTAGTCAAAGGAATGTTTTTCTTCCTATCCATGATCATAATCGGCGACGACAATTGTTTGGCCACAACTTCACCTTTATTATTCTTTATCAACATCAATACTCTAAACCCAGTCAGTTCTTTATGATGTCTGCAATAACATATAATTCTTGCAGACAACTCAATTGACTTTGAATTGTCGTTGTTTAATCCCGATGGAGATGGGAATGAAACAATTTCCTTGCAATTGAATATTATAGCCTTTTTCATCATTTTCTCATCAGCCCAACTAGTAGAATTGTTTTTAATTGCAGCTGGTGTTTTGGTAGATGAAGATGGCGTAGGGGTAGCAGCATTGTTGTTAAATTCATCCATTTCACCGGCTGCTTTACCACGGGAAGCTCTTTTTTGTTCCCTTTTGATACACCTTGAGCATATGTTACACGATTTCTGCAAATCTGAAGTGAGTACGTAAGCATCCAAATACAACAAATTATCCTTCAATCTGGGATGCAAATTTTCAACCGGGTCAGACAAGCAAAACTTGTTTTTCGATATAAGGTCTTGAGGTACGTATAACAAGGCTTGATTTGGACCTGGACTTAACGTTATATCACACCTGATTTGTGTTTCAACACGTGAATGACTAGGTAAAGCAGATAATGTCATCTTGTGTGGCAATTTATTGATAGCATCAGAAGAAAAATCCAAGTATGAAGCATCAGGTACATCAACAGTCTTTGGTACTGCATTTATACGGTGACATCCAAACTTCAACTTGTTCAATTCTTCTCTAACAAATTCGTATTCAGATAATGAAGTTGGGTTTGATTGCACAATGTGGCCATTAGAAATTGATCTTGTATCCTCTGGAGATGTCATGGCACTAGGAGTATGCAATATTGAGTTTGTTATTGAGTTTTGGTGATTCTGTACATTCAGTTTCGACAAAAGTGGATCATGGGAGAAATTTGAATCATGTGGCAAATCCATATACAAATAATCATTGTCCTGTGGAGAAACACCATCAAGATTCAAATCAAGGTCATTGGTATCGTTATTGCCATTTGGTAGGTTTGAGAATTGAGGAAAACTGTCTCCATTCAAGCCATTTGCCAAATTATTTGTCTGTTCTTGAATATTGTTTGCGTCATTAGTTAGAGCGTAGAGTGAGTTCATCAATGTATCCCCCGAAAGCTGTTCTTGTTTCATCTTTACAGCGCTGCTATTCTTGTCACCATTGTTGGGTGTAGTGGTTCCCATGGAATCGTATACTCTCTGGTCTAAAAATTCATCTAGTATATCGTGGTTTTCGTCTAAAAGTTTTGTATGGGAGTTGTGACTACTTAGTAAATTGTGGAAATCACTGTTGTGACCACTGTTGTTGTTACCACCGTCATTGTTGCTGTTGTTGTTGGTATTGTTGCTAAAGAAATCATGTGCTGCATGATCCTCATGTGCAACAAAACTCATAGCTGATGTGGAAGGAGGAGTAGGCTGTGTAGTTTAAAATGTAATTTGTAAGTTGTGTATCTCTTATGTTGAATAAGTCAACGAAGTTATATATATATATATATATGCAGTAGTTGTGGGTTGTTGTTGATGATGATGATGATGTTGTTACTGGTAAGTTAAATTACAAGAGAGACTGAAGTAAAAAAAAAAGCTGAAAATGAAATTTGTTTTTAATTATATTTGTGTGAGTGAAGTGAGTGAGTATGTATGTATGTGTACAATGGGTAAAATATTTTTTTTGGATTTTTTTTCTTTTTGTCTGAGATTAAGAAAGGGTGTGTACGGGTTTACAAAACATAATATACATTGACCGAAAGCCTTTCTTTATTTTATTTTACGAATTAATATCCTTACGTAAATTCATTTCGAAGATGTATTTGGCTGACGTGTTCATATCTCAAGTACCTTGTTGTCATCAATACTATCTTTTAGAGTAGAAAGTCAAAGTGTTGTTCATTTGTAGTTCAAAATTAAAAAGTATCAGCCTTTTTGTGTGTCTTTGTTTTTGTCTTGTCGTAACTTTTTGTTTCAAGGCGGTGATTTATATATTACTACTACTACTACTGCTACTACTATTTCTACGAAAAAAACGTTTACTGCAAAAGCATTTAGTTTCGGTGCTTAGATCTCCTTTGATAGTTTAAACACCATAGTCTTGTCTCCTTGGTAGTTGTTCGTCCTTGAGATAAGCAATAGTTCACTTTAATTTTATAAGATCTAGACTTCAGATCTTTGTCTAACAGATTTCAAATACAAATACAGTAAGCAAAACAACAATGGCAAATATTGATGATCTTCGCTTGTACACAAACAAAACCTCTTGTTGAACATTTTTTTTGTTCTGTTACCTTTCTGCTTTAGCTCCGGAAAGTTTACTACCGAGGCACAGGTTGGCAAAAAGGGGGCTGAAGAGTACTTGGGTCAACGATGGTGGCCACGACGTGTCTCTTTAATTCCTATGCGTGCCTAGGTAGGGCTGCTTTATCGCTTTATGTAAGGCAAGAAATTCTATTTTACAGAAGTTTATATTCTCATACCCATCAATTGAGCATTCAGCCTTCCCATTGCATACGACTAAGATGTATCCAGAAGAAGCTAATGCCACGTAGATGTCGACGATTCGAAATAGCTATAGTAGAGTTGACACGTAGTCTGATTCTTTCAATTGAAAATTTGCTCTTATTGTACATTTTTGCAGTCAAAAATGTTTAATTACGAGTGTGTTAGTTGGTTAGTTAGTCCCCCTTTTTTTAATTTTTATTTTTATTTTTTTTTTACTCAACAATTGACATTTCTTTTCTAAATGTACTGCATATTAACACAAAATATTTTTGTTGGGGGTTTGTATTACATAACAAATTACATAACACATGATCATTCAACAATGGTGGCAACGACGTGTGTCTGTAACTCCTATGCGTGCCTAATCATCAACATTTACTTGATCAAAGAGTCACAATCAAACAAAGTGGACGGCTTGCGTACCTCATGTGAAGTCAATCATATTTGCATATGACATCACACTTCAAGTCAATTAATTGCTTCTTTTTGTCACAATTTAACTTCCCCGCTTTTAATAAACTAAAGAAGGTTTGTTTTATTGTCAGGCTTCTCTTCACAACTGTCAATCAGCAATTATCACCTCCCCACTGAACCCCAACCGCATTTGACCCCTCAATTCGCTAAGAAAACAAATGATCAGTGTATCTTGAATCGTAAGAGAGTCATTCTTGCAAAACCACATGACATGACCAATCGAGCTACTCAATTAAAAGTGCTAAACTGAAATTTACAAACCTCCCAATTGAGGCTCTTTCAAGACTCTGCTACTCTTGAGATGAATATCAACCTTTTTTTTAATCCAAAACTATCGAAATTGCCAATAGGAACAATTGGGTATCAACGTCCAATGAAGAACTAATTCACGAAATTATAGAAGTAAACGGATAGCAGACAGGTCTTAAATTCGATTGAAGTTAGAGAACAGAGTAGTTCCGCATGCAGACCAAAGCAAAAGTGATAACAGTTGGTCAACTAACGTCACCAAATAATTGATACAATATCCCACACGCAAAGTAGTGTAATTGTGACAAAAAAGGAATTTTCCAAGTGTTTGTCACAAGAGAGCAAAAAAGGAGAAAAAATTGCAACGCAATCACTACTAAACAAGACTATCCAACGCCGTAATGCCTAAGAACACATTGTATGTGACTGGGTTCACAAGAGAATCAAAGGCTGTCGATTTGGCACCTGAATTCGAAAAGTATGTATTTTGATTTTATGATGGATTAATCTCCCCAGTTACACAGTGATGTTTGTTTCTTTATTCAGCTTGCATATTCATTGAAAAAGAAAGATTTCGATCCAATGGTTTGTTTTCCTAGCAGATTTCCAAGATATACTGTTACTCCTCACTAAAACGTGAAGATGTTCACTTCAATCATCATGACCAGCTTCACAGTCTAAATCAACCTTCATATACTTTATCAAACATTGTTTCTAGGGTTTTCCATGAAGCGTTTGCCAAAGAGTGATTCGCATCCACGATCATACCCAGAAGATATCAATTTCACTCCTTCCTTCTCACTTTAATTCACAATTGCAATCAAGCGAGTCTATTTTCTCCACATTTCATCATCATCATTTCCATTTCCTTCCTCCCAATTAACACAGCAACTGATTCCCATTTCTCAAGACTATGAACCCATTAATCGAGTCAACTACAATTCATTTTCACAATCTATCTCCAAGTTCGTTCATTCGTTCATCCATCCATTACCTTTCTCCAATTCTTTTCAATCTTCATTTCACACTTCTAAAGTTGTCTATTTTTTACTAACCTTTTTTCTTTATTTCATTTTCTTTCAACTTGGAAAATCAATAACAGAAACAACCAAATCATTCGTTTTTCAATTGAATCATCAATTTCAATCAACTACAATCACAATCACAATCACTCATTTCATTTCATCTCATTCAAAAGAGTCAGCAACTAACAATTTTTTTTTCAAGGTATGGTGATTTAGTCAGATTAGATATTCCTCCGCCAAGAACCTCAGACGGACAGAAATTTGCTTTTGTTGAGTATAAGGATGCTGAAGGTTGTGAACGTGCTTTGGATATGGATGGTAAAGAATTCCCATTCACTCTTCCAGAAGGTTTAGTTGTTCAAGTTGCTAAATCCGATCCCTTCACTTCAAGAGAAAGAGGTGGATTTAGAGGTAGAGGCGGATACGGCTATGGTGGGGGTGGCCCCGGTTATGGTCGTGGAGGTGGATACGGCCGTGGAAGAGAAGGTTATGGTGGTGGCTACGGTGGCGGTGGATACGGCGGGGGAAGAGGATATGGTGATGGGTATGGGAGAGGATATGGTGGATATGGTGGAGATAGAAGAGGTGGATTTGGTGATAGAAGAGGTGGTTACGGAGGTTATGGAGGCGGTAGAGGATACGACGATGGCTATGGAAGAAGAGGTGGTGGTTTTTCTGGTAGAGGTGGAAGAGGTGGATATGGTGATTACAGAGGAAGCCGTGATGGTAGCCGTGAGCCACATGATGGATTTAGAGGAGGACCAGAACGTGGTTTTGGTAGTGGTGGTGGACGTTTTGAAGATAGGGAATATAGAGGAGGTAGCGACAGATATGAGCGTGAACCTAGAGCTGAAGAAAGAGGTAGATACAGCAGATCGCCATCTAGATCGCCTGTCAGAAGGGACAGATCAAGATCACCAGGCTTCTAAAGATTTGGTTTAGGCTCATTTTCTCCTTATGCGTGTCACACCGGTGTATATACAATCGTCTTACTTACAAAATAGTTTAGCTTCAATATTACACGAAAATAAGTCTTATTCAATGTGGATTTCTACTCTAATTAATTTCTCTGCAAAATGCACGTAGTTGAAAACTATATCATGTTGAACAATTACAAGTGTCTCGTTTTTCATTTCTCGTTTCTCGTTGCTCGTTTCTCTCTCTAAAATGTTGACAATCCGGTTGTCATGAGTCCAAAATTGGCATTTCGTAAAACCCCTCCACTAGCTCTAGTCATTGGACTCCCACTTGATTTATTAGCATTCTTCACATTAACTTCTCTCAAGATGCTCATAATCACAGTCAACACCAACGTATCTTGATCCATTGAAAATGTACTATTCAAAAACTCTTCACTTACAGGCGACTCATTATTCCCATGTGAAGGGGAAGATGATGTTGTCGATTGTGGTGACAGTGATTGCAAATCTTGGTATATTTCAGCTTTACCAATTTCATAGTATTTCTTAGGAATAAGACTTGAGTTTTGTCCTTTGTACAAGCTTACATCCTTGTAACATCCAAATGGCGGAAGATTATTGGGGATAAATGTAGCTCGATGATGACAACAATTAGAAAATCCATCTTCATCAACAAACTTTGCATTAGGAATAGGGTTTACATAAGTAGCTGGATCATTAATATCAAATTCAACATATTCTTCATGATTTGATGATTTCTTCAACTTCATGAACCCCGACGATGGTTTCTTGTTGACAATGCCATCACAAAGTGAAGGTTCATCATCATCAATTATGAGTAATCGCATATGGGGATTATATTCACATACTAATCCAGTTGATATCGTAGTTCCAATAACTCTAAATCGAGTTCCTTTATAATTGAAATCAGCAAATGGTTTAAATGTAGATTCAAACATGACAACTTTAAAACATGATGCAGTGTTGGGATAGAATTCAAGTATGAAACGACGATAATTCAGGGAATATTTCAGATACACATTACAGTAGTCGAAAGTTTCGAAATCAATGTCATTTTGTTTGGGATCTCCTGGATTAGGTGCTGATGGAACTTCTTTAAATTTTTTGAAAATGAGATATGGAGTATTTTTACGAAATGTTGACATGTATGGCAGATGCATTCTCAAAATTGGCAACCCTTGACCTTTGATTTTGTAACTTATGGGTATGATATGATTCCTTTCATCAATCACTTCGTCATTGCCACCATCGGGGTTGGCGTACTCATTCTTGTTTATACCGTTAGATGAAGTAACCTTTTTGATGTCACCATTAGAATCATATATAATTACCGAGCTCTTCCTTTCCTTTTTGATATTAGTTCTCAACTGCTTAAAAAGTTTGAATGATGCTACAGTAGGGAAGATAAACACATCACTCTTCAACATGCCGCCTACAAATACCACCAGTCGTTTGTAATTATATGCTGATAGTTTTCGATCCATAACTTTCTGATGATCAATTTCATAATGTTCTTCAGGTGATTGACTATCATTGAAGATAGTTGACAAGTCGTCATCAGCAATGGTATCATTCTCAGCATCGTAATCTTCATCAAAATGATCAACCAGTGCACCTCCACGCCCGGTACTGGCACGAGCTTCTCTGCGACGACGATCTTCGGCTTGTGCTTGATCTTCCGCTAATCTCAATTGTCGTAGGACAAATGGTAAGTACATTGAAAAATTGTCAATGTAAACATCTTGTAACTCAAGTCGTTGCTTTCGCGTGGCGCAAAGTGTATCAGTCTCTGATAATGCCAATGAATGATTATCACCATCTCCTTGATTATCAGGACCAGATGTTAATGGCGACAAGCAATCGTCACTGTTAATTGTCTCGTTAGTGTACGTTTGTTGAACTTCAGCTGGTTCCTTCTTCTCTCCTGTATGAAGTAGCTCTACGTTATAACGCTGCAGAGTATTAGTAGTGTTGCCTTGAGAGGTCACTGATACTGTGCCAGCTTGACTTGATCCCGACGATGCCCTGGATTTAGCCGATTCCTTGGAATTGCGTCGATGCGGCTGTGATTGTTGTTGTGGCTGCAGATAAGATTGCGACGACTGTTGTTGTTGTTGTTGCTGACTTGTCTGTTCATCTATCAGTTTTTCTTGCTTGCTCTGCGATTGTAATTTATGTCTTCTAAACATGTTGATTGAGTTGGGTACCTTCCCTTTAAACATGGTTGATAAAGAAGGATTCGACATCGTTTTATATAGAAAGGTTTATTCCCAATTTCACAAAATTAAAAATCGCTTAATCCACAACCAACAAAAAAAGTATTTTGATAAATGGATGACAGAACAATAGGACTCTGTCTTTCCATTGTTTTAACTCATAACCAAACGAAAAATACTCATGACGTTTTCATGTTCGCCATAAAATTTGAACGACATAGCCACCACATGATGGCACAGTTGTTAAGAAGCGCTGCTTGAGAAGCCTATCTAACCTCTGAAGAGCCAATTGAAGGATTGAGCCATACATTTAAGCAGCTTCCAATCGACGAATTGCTAACTACCACCACCACAAGGTTGACACTGTTTTACTGGAAGGAACTTGCACCCCTGAAACGATAGTATTTCTTGGGGTCCCCTCCTTTGAACTAATCCTAATTGCGCGCGATTGCAACTTTTTGCGCCACGGCTATTCAATCCGGATCTAAGCTGTGATCTCCGGATGTAAAGTCATGCAAATCGCTTATACACAGGATGTGGCCTACATTGCTTATACTACAATATTATTCATTATAAAATGACCTACACCGCCAACGTCTTCTTGCGGTTATAGCGTTTGCATGAGATCAAAGCTTGCTCTTGCCTTTTTTGGCCCTACTGAGAAATCATACGTCGTCCCAACTTCATTCTCCTTATCCATAGAAACATCGCTGTCTTGACTGTGTATTCCCATTGAACGTTTGTAATCTTGATCCAAAGAGGTATAACTTGGCTTATTCATCGACACATTTGTTTTGACATTTGATTCCACCAACTTTCGCAACCTAGAAGTTTTGGAAAAGCTTCTTATTATATGATCCTTGTCCTTGATTGTTTCTTTGAGTTGTAGTATCTCCTCTTCCTGCTCCTTGAGTACATCCATTAATTCGCTGTTATTTGAATTGGATGAGTTCTGATTTGGTGTTTTCATATAAGCCATCTTCAATTGTTGTTCAAGATGCGCAATGTAGCTGTCATATTCGTTTCTCTCATGTGTTATGCGTTTATACAACTCTTCAATATTAGCCACATAAAGTTGGGCGTTATCCGCACCGGAACCGATGATATCATTAAGTGCGCTATCTTTAACAATAACTGTCTCCGTCTTTTGCAAATCAGTGAGTCGGGTGAGGTGATTAATTTTCTCCATTAAAACTTTGTTTTCCGCTCTCAATGCATTATCTGAAACCACTGAGGTATCCAGAGCAGACATACCCTCGATATTATTTGATTTCAATAATAGCAATTCATGCCTTTGTTGTTCAATTGTATTATTCAACTCTTGTATTATTTTTGTCGTCTCTGTATCACTCAATTCAATGCCTCTTCCAACGTTCTTTTCAACGTTTATGACAATATCCTTCGCCCTGGCAGCAAATCTCAAAGTTTTGTAAGTTTCTGAAACTGCTTGCTGTGCAGTGGCATTGCTACCACATCCCATATGGATTGTACACAATATCAGCACCAAACTCCTACCACTCAATGCAGGTTGTAAGAGCCTAGTCAACTTTGAGTCTCTGTAACTTATATGATGATCTATAACGCCATTAGACGAGGCTGACAACTTGTTAATGACATTACTCAACGCTAACAAAGACCTATTGATATATGATCCTTCTTTCCTTCTTTCCAAGCTTGATGATGCTCGCTCTGAACCCGCAAGGTCACACATTGACAAGGTGGATGTTGTTTCACAACTGGTAAGGTCATTCACAACCTTTAGTCTGATTTGCAAGATCGAGTGTGATCTCGAAGATCTTGCATTGAAATCGGTGGCACTTGTTTTTCTGTTAAGATCACCTTTCCGAATCAACGAAAGTAGTTGTTGCCTGGAGGACACAGACGGGGTCATCAATCCGATAACTTTCACACCATATTCGGGATCGTCCCTAATTTTTAAATCATTGCTCGTCATTGTGGAGCCATTACCAGTATTCAACAAATCGATAATACGTTCATTGTATATTTCAAGGTATGATACGTTAATTTTATGCGTCACCATCTCCCCCATACGATCAAGCTTGTCAAACAAATCATTTACTGCCAATTCGACAAACCCCGACTCCTCCTCATTTCCCTTCATACTATAGGTTTTTCCTGACCCAGTCATCCCATATGCAAACACTGTCCCATTGTAACCTTCGTCGAGAAACTTTTCAACTATCGGCTTGCATGCCTTTAAATACACCTGGTAGTTGTTATTCAGATTGGTGTCATTTTCGAAGACGTTGTCAAAAACAAAGCTGCTTCCATCTACATGAGATATACTGTTATTGTAAGAGTTTATGTGCCAATTTTGTTGCGCTCCATGGGTGAATGATCGAGGATTGGGACGTATAGATACAGTAATAGTACCTGTATACGGTTCTTGACGACAATAGTTTCCTGAATTAATTGGGGTCCCAGGACGGCTATTTGCAAGGGCAGAGCCTGGTCTCGATCTTGGTTGCTGTTGATGCTGCAAAACGGGTGAAGAGGACCTAATTGTGGTTGGCCTGGAAGGTGGGCGAAATGTTGATTTAACAGATGACGATGGTCGCGTAGGAGTGGATAACGATGAAACAGACGCGCTGGAGGAATTGCCCAAGGAAGACCTTGTCCTCATTGGTGTTTTGTATGACATTTGCTTTACTGAAGAAGGTATCAATGCTGTGGCTGGAGGCCCTTATCGCGATTTGAAAGACGTTTCTTTAATTGAGGATTTTTCGTTTTTGGAGTTATGGCATATTCTACTTTTTGATTAAATTTTTGTTTACAATTGATACAAATTGGGAAAGAATATTGATACACAAAAATTGTAATATAACGATTTACAGTTGTAATTCCCAAATGTAGCATGCTTTATGAAACATGAAAGCTATAGAAAAGCGCAGCGGAGTAAGACATATAGGGCAAAGAGTGTATTATATAGTAATAAGCTATAACAGGACTAGAGCACAAAACATGCGCGATCTGTAATATCCTTCCCATACCAAATAGCCCAATCTTTATACTTGTGATGTAAGTCGGTGCCAATTGTTTCAAATTCGCTTTTGGCTTTGATTGCGCTTCTAATGTCGTAGTAGAACACACTAAAGCTAAGTTTTCTTGATATAACACTTCCAATATCCATAACTTCTCCAAATGGCTCGAAATCTTCTCTGATATTTTGAATTTGCAAATCTTGCGAATAATGAATCTCAGGTTCTGGGTAAAACGTCTTATCTCCAGGCCGAATCTTTTTACCAACAATCATCTTTGAAACTATCAAACATCTCCTGCACCCATTTGTCAATATGTCATTGTAGAGGGCTCGGGGCAATGTTAAATGAGGATCTAAAACTGAACCTTTGGAACTCGGCTTACATTTGAAATTGCCAAGTGCAAAACCATAGTTTTCAATATCTTCTGCTTTCTTTTCCGACTCTTCATGATATTCATCATCTCCCCAACTAACTTCTAATCTAGTACCATTAACTTTAAGTAACCCTGTCGCATTCCCATATTGGTAAAACTGCTTGGCTTGTTGTGGAAAGATAAAGTACAACTTGACTCTGTGATTTGAAATTCGGACAACTTTCTCCAACGGTCCTCCACAAACCTGTTGTATAACCGAGTTCATTCCCATAGTTGAATCTAAATTTGACAAAACAACGCATCTCTTTGTACCGTCTTCCATATTCCTATGCTGATGCTTCCTTCTATTAAACACTTTGCCCAACTTATCAGTCCGTTCACCTAACCTTTGCTGACCCATATTTTCCAAACTGGGATTTCCTGTTAAAGGACGCTGTTGTCCTTGAATGTTGGAAAACAGATTGTGAGTATTCTGATTTGGAGTCAAGTGTTTATCAAACGCAGCTATGGTTCTAACCTTGTCGTATGTCTCGTGAAAATGGCGAGAATCTGGCTCTTTAACTGACACATCCTCTGACTTGACTCCATTTGATCCATCAATTTTGGAAAAAGGCCATGAGCACACCTTTAGGAAATTAGATCTGCGACTTGATAGTGTATTCACATTAGTATCTTCCCCATTTGCTCCGCCTTGTACTGTTGGGTAGCGACGTTCCTGGGATACTGCTCTAGCAAAAGTAAAGCTTGGTACTCGTAATGATCCGGCGGACTTTTTGGTCACAGGGTTTGTAAGTGTTGAGTTGGTCGATGGCGTTGAACCATTCAGACCGTCGAGCAAAAATTCTGCCTGCACAAATTGTTTCAACATTTCAAATTTCCAGAAGCAAAAGCAATGGCAAAGCTTAACTAGTAGTGAGCGTACGAGCGGCTAGCAAATTAGTGAATGTATAGTTGTATGAGTGTGCGGTTGGGTGGTGTGGTTTAATGTTTAAGAATTTATTGAAATTCCATATCAATTTTGCAGTCAGGGTTATATGCAGTATGCAACATTCTCACTCCCTCATCACTTCATTTTTTGAAAAGTTATATTCACCAAATGCGCCTCTGCGGCAAGTGAATGTTCAAATATATTCGCTACAGACTATTAAATTCAATGGCTGAACAAATAAAGAGAACCGTTTCCCATGAAGACACGCCAGGAACGAAAAAGTTGAAACCAACCCTCATTCCTGCACTTACAGAGGAAGCTGTTGGTATATTGAAGTTCATCAACCCAAATTCCGTAGGGTTTCAAGGCTTTTTGAAAACTTTGCATTCAGATTTTCAAGTTAATGAGATTGAACCCAGTGGTAATGTGGTCCACTTGATTGACCTTGGAATTGATATGGGTAAGTCGAAGAAGGAAAAGAAGCTTGAACAAAGAGCTAAAGAAGCACAAGAATTTGAGGGCAAGACAGAGGAAGAAATTGCCAATATAAAAGCCGAAAGGATTAAGGCACAAGAAAGTGAGCCAAAGTATGAATTGAATAAAGAGGATAGGACTGAGCTACTTGGCTATATCAATGAGGAAGAGTTGGAGCAGATTGAACAATTATTCCACACCGGAAATCACATGGAAACAAAAACAACTATTGACGACAAGGAAAAGAGGGGAAAATTGCATCAGCTATTGCGTAAAGCTTTCCAAGGTAAGTTGGAAAGTACAACGTCTGCTCAAAACACATTTAAAATCGTCATTGCCAAAAACAGAGGTAACAATAGACGTGGTGGAGACGCAAATGTAATGGACAGTATGCATCATGTCGATGAAAATGGAGTCATAAATTACGGACTTGGACCATTCAAGCCGTATTTACATTTTGCAGTTTTCAAGCAGAATAGAGATACAATGGATGTTGCCAATAACATTGCTAAAATGTTGCGTATTTCCCCGAAGACAATCAACTATGCAGGAACAAAAGATCGTCGTGGTGTAACTTGTCAAAAATTTTGTATTCATCGAGGCAAAGTTCTTCGTGTGAGTGCATTGAATAAGATGAAAAATTCAAACTTCAAGTTGGGTTCATTTACGTATGAAGATTATCCGTTGAAATTGGGAGATTTAGCTGGTAACGAATTTACTATTACTTTGCGTGATGTGAAACCCGCTGCTGAAGAAAGTACAAACGCAGACTTGCGCACAATTGTCGCCCAGTGTTTTGATAGTTTCGACAAGCACGGGTTTATCAACTACTTCGGGATGCAACGATTTGGATCATTTTCAGTACCTACACATCAACTTGGTATTGCTTTGCTACAAGAAGACTGGGAGAAATGCGTCGAGCTCTTGTTGTCCGAGCAAGAAGTATGTGCTCCAGGAACGATAGATATGAGGAAAATTTGGAAAGAAAAGAGAGACGCAAAAGAGGCATCAAAGGCATTACCTAGACATTTTGTTGCTGAAAACTCCATTTTAAAGGTTTTATCCAATGAACAGCAGGATGCAGAGAAGAAATATAAGCCACATTCTTATTTAAAAAGTCTTTTGGCTATACCGAAAAACTTGAGAATGATGTATGTTCACGCTTATCAGTCATATGTGTGGAACTTAGTAGCATCAAAGAGAATTGAATTGTTTGGTCTTGAAATACAGGAAGGTGATTTGGTCCTTGATGATCAAGTCACGGAGACCACAAGTGTTGATGATGGGTTTGAAGAAGATGTTGCGGTATCAAACACTGTTTCTGTGAAAGCATTAACCAAAGAGGATATTGATAGTGGTAAGTATTCAATCTTTGATGTTGTTTTACCTAGCCCTGGTTTCAAGATCCAGTATCCTACGAATGAGAAATTGAGACAGGTTTACATCGACACCATGGCCAAAGACAGCCTCGATCCGTTCGACTTGATGAGAAAGAATAAGGAGTTTTCTTTAACTGGTGCTTATAGGACCTTGTTATCTAAACCAAAAGACCTTTCTTACGAACTAATTGAATACAAGGTCGATGGTAAGCCTTTGGTTAGAACAGACTTGGAATTGCTAGAGGTGAAGAAGACAGAGGGTAACAATGATGAAAACAACGAAAAGGATTTATCGGGTAGGATCATCAAATACGAAGAAGATGCAGGCGAAAATCTTACCGAACCTAAATTTGCAGTCGTTTTGAAAATGAAGTTAGACGTCAGTTCATACGCTACGATGGCATTGAGAGAGTTTATGAGAATCGATACATCCAGATATGCTCAAATGAAGTAGTACCTGTACATAGAAATACACACAGAAAAGTTTTGCATTTGGAGCTTTAGATCGTTTCCTCGTAGCGTTTGAGCTGTCACCTCGTTTATCGCAAAGCAAAAGTCTTTCGCGGTACGAGAGAACGGTGCGGTCGTAACGATGATTACAATTTCTTTTTTTTTTACAATCATTTCCGCGTATATAAACACAGAACATCACCAGCTTAGCATAATTCAACTACATGCAAAGACTAACCTTAAGCAAGCAATGAGTACATTGAACCCAGCCACAACGCATAGAGAATTTAATGGTCTTTCTGGAGCATTAGGTATAACTTTTGGTTTACCTTTTGTAATCATTTTTTTCGCTTTAGTTACCAATCAATACTATTCATTACAGGGTATCCATATTCAAATTGATAAAATTTTGAGCCAAATTCCATCAAACCAATCTGAATGGATTGATTTGTGTTTTGATAAGCAAGTTTGGAGTGCATATTTAGCTTGGTTCTTTGGATTGGTCATTTTAGATCAAATTTTGCCTGGAAAAATGATGGAGGGAACTAAATTGAGAGATGGAACTTATTTGTCCTATTGCATCAATGGTGTAAGTATGAGTGGAACGTTGTTTACTATTTTGATTGCTCGTTGTTTCCAAGTGGTGGATTTCAATTTACCTGAATTACAGTTTATTTACGATCACCAATTACAATTGTCAGTGACATGCATAATTTTCTCCTTTTTGTTGGCAGTCTTTGTTTATGTATACTCGTTTATCCCATTGACAAAAGTTAATGGTGTTGGAACAAAGGAGAGGATATTGAGCGTCAATGGGAATACAGGGAACCCAATTTACGATTGGTTTATCGGTCGTGAATTAAACCCAAGAATCGGTAATTGGGATATCAAGTTATTTTGCGAATTGAGACCAGGAATGTTGTTATGGTTCCTCATCAATTTGAGTTGTGCTCATGAGCAATATCATAGATTGGGCCATGTCACCGACTCTTTGATATTAGTTACTTTATTGCAAACATTTTACATTTTTGATGGTGTGTTGAATGAAACTGGTTTGTTGACAATGATTGATATTACAACTGATGGTTTTGGATTTATGTTGAGCTTTGGTGATTTGGCATGGGTGCCTTGGAGTTATACCTTACAAACTAGGTATTTAAGCATTCCAGGTAACGAGGTCATATTAGGATGGTGCAATTTTGCAGCCATAGTGGTGTTGCACTTTGTCGGATTCTACATTTTCAGAGCTTCTAATTTACAAAAATCCAACTTCAAAAATGGCAAGTTGGAACATATGAAACATATCAAGACTGCCACAGGGTCAAGGTTGTTAATTGAAGGATGGTGGGGTTTGTCGCAACACATCAACTACCTCGGTGATTGGTTAATTGGATGGTCTTGGTGCTTACCCACTGGATTCCAAACACCATTAACATACTTTTATGTGATATATTTTGCCAGTTTATTGATTCATCGACAAGTGAGAGATGATATGAAATGCCAAGCCAAATATGGTAAAGATTGGGAAAAGTACAAACAATTGGTTCCGTATAAAATTATTCCTTATATATATTAGATAAAGTAGCCTATTCATTTTTCTTATCGAAATCAACTTGTTTTTCAAATGAAGCATAGGTGATTTGTAAATCCGAAAGCCAAGTTAATGCACCATAAAGGATCAATAACAAAAAGCCAGACACTATCAAACCAGACCAGATCCCAGTAGTGAAAAATTGATAGTTTGTGAAAAGATTGTCATGCTTTACTGTGGTTGAGTTTGACGGAATGTCCTCCAAAATAGTGACGGGCTGGTCCTCTTCGGCAGCTAATCTGTTTGCTTCAGCAAAATCTGCATCAATTTCTTGTTCCACCGAAACATCTCCTTTATTTTCATTTCTAGTCAATAATTTGTCATCGAGATAGTACAAGTTTTCTATTTCATCCTCAGTAGCATCAACATTATCAGTTTGTTTGAAATCAGGTATAATTTGAATAACATAATCATCTGGATAGTCTATATTAGATCTTTCAAGAACCTCATTGATTGAGTCACCCGATAAGACCTCTGGTAACACACCACGGTTTTTAAATTCGCTAAAAATAGTCTCAGATTGATTTAAGTAAACGATGTGGGGAATGTATAAAAACCTGTCATTGACATCTCTAACTCTTGACATCCATTCATGTTTGGTAATCTGGTAATAGTAAAAAAATACTTTCGCATTCTTGTCAAGATCATGTTCTTTAAATGCAATTGACATTCGTTTATCAAAATCTTTGAATGTTTTGAAGAGAAATTGATCGTTGTTGACTAGTTCTGGTGTTTCATATCTGCACTTTATGAACGTAGGAGCCGTATTTAAGAAAAAAGCAGCAGCTATTCCGGAAAAGTATACCAAATGTACTATGAGTAAGTTCAGGAATTGCATCTTGTATTAACAAATTGTTTTCTTTGGTCTATTGTTCAAAGCTGTTCTCCGTGATTGACTGATTGACTGATTGGTTTTTTTGCTCTCTTCATTGATTAAAAAAATTTGGTTTGTTGAAATTAACTACCTGCAGGAGAGAGAACAACAACGAAATCCATTATTTGAGCAGAAGCTTTACTTAAGTATCATCAACAATCAATCTATACATCCTTACTACTCAAACGAAACAATATGGTTAAAACAGATATTCCAAAGTATGTCTAACTTCTAAGAAGACTTTCTATTGGTATAATACAACTACTAACTTCTACCAATTCTAGATCAGTGATACAAAAGTTGATGATTTTCACTGCATTAATGATAATAGTACCTCTTGTTACATTCTTTACAGTACAATATTTCACGCCAAATAGTATAGTAAGTGGTGGGTTGAGTGCGTTATCGGCGAATATTGTTTTAATTGGTTATATTGTTGTTGCATTTACTGAAGATACGTCATCACTACAATATGAATCAGAGAAGGAAAAGAAGGTTGATTAAAAGGCTTTTGAGAAAGGTTTAGTTAAGTTGTAAATATGTAATTAATCATAGCGGTATAATGGCAATTAGGATTATAGTTTATCAATTGTAGTTAGGTACTTGAACTTTCTATTGTAGAACTGAAGGTCTTATGTTCTATTCACTCTTTACAAGCCGCATGAAAAATTTCAAACGTAACCTGAATGAAATAACAACTAGAACCAACTGGCCTGTACATATACTCCCATGGTGCAACAACTATCATTAGTGTCGTCAATTCCTCATTCGAATTACCTACAAACAATAACCTCACTTCAAGCCATCACCGGTATACTACAACCACAACAAGTTTCCACCTACTCATTAATAACCAAACCCAACCATGCGTTTAAACCTAAATTTGAACCAGGAAAAATCAACCAAATTGAGCAATACTATATGAAATGTACAACATCTTGGGAAGAGCCAAAGAATGGTCACTTGGATATTGCTAGACCTGTATTCAATGATGATAAAGAGCACCCTATATTGGTGAAGAAATTATTTAGTAATGATTATGAGGAGGAAGGAGCAAGTGGTAGTGGTGGTGGAAATGAGCGAGTATGGACCTTACAGATCAGTGATATACCCATTGCTGGAAAAAATCAAACTTGTCTGCAACAGACGATTTATGAAAGTACTTTGGTGCATACACATATTGGTGTTGATAGTGAAGTTGCGGATGAATTGGGTGATAAGATGGATATCGATATTGAAGTGAAGGAGGAGAAGGAAGTAAAGCAAGAAGATATGAAAGAGGATAATGAGATAAAAAGTCAAGACCCCGTAATAAAGAAAGAAGAAGGAGCTGCATCCAATGATGAATCTAATACAAAGGATGTGGTCGCCAACAATGATGAAGACATCACCAATGAAACAACCACCGTAAAGATCGAGCCCCAGGATGGGTCCAAAACCGCAACCCCACCCAGAAAGTCTTCCAGAAAGAGCAAAAACGACTCATTTCTAATCTTTCTCAACGATCTCGGATACGAAGTAGTCAATCAATACTGGATAAAAGGCGTACGGTTTTTTTACAAGGATATAATTATAGAAATCTACAAAATATTTATTCGTGATGACGATTACGATGCTGGTACTAGTGCTGATACAACTGAAAATGCTATAAAATTGAAGTTACTTGATGAATCAAATACTTTCCAAATTAAATGTTTTGTTAATGTTCCCAAGACTACTGATATAGAACTCATTAATGCTGGTACTAAAGAATTGAGCAAGTTGCAAGAATTTGTCAAGAATTTGTTCATTTTGGAAATACCTGATCGAATGTTTATGGATTCAAGGATACAAAGTTTGAAATGATATCAGATGTATCACAGTTCAAAAGTGAAATAACATAGTTAATTAAGTTTGACTTCTTTCTACAATGAGTAAAGTAAAAGTATTGTACGCTAATTGAAGTTTTATTGTGACGTGTGTATTGTATCTATTACATGTTTTGCAACTGCTTCTTTTTCTTCTCCAATTGTTTTCTCTTTTTAGTCAATTCTTTATTCCTCGTCTCTTTCTTCTCAATACCATATTGCATCTTCTTATACAACTTCTTTTGTTTATTCGTCATCATAATCTTAGCCAATTCCTTAGCTTCATCATCTTCAGTTGAAGAAGCTGTTGATTTTGTCTTTTGTTTCTTCAATTTAGGTTCGTCTTGTTTCAAGTCAGAAAATTTCTCACCGGCTACTTCCATTTCTAATTCCTTTTGTGCCTTGAGATCTTCATCTTCATCTGCCTCATCCCCTTCTTCTTCTTCTTCTTCTTCCTCCTCTTGATCTTCATCGCCTGATTCAACTTCTATCTCCTCCTCTTCACTTTCTTCAACGTTTTCTTCACCTTCACCTGCTTGTTGTGCTTTAGCATTAGCTTCTGAATTTGGATCATATCCACCAGCATCTCCCCATGGCGATAAATGAGGTGGTAAAGTTTCGCCTGGAGCGTAAGGTCCAACGCTTATTAATTCCTGTTTATTAACACAATCAAATACCCATTGTGGTTGAATATAAGTTCTACCGGGAACTTTTGACAATACTTTATTCCTGTCGCAAATTTGATGAGTTATTGAATCCAAATTCAATTGGTTGTATGCTTTTGGATCATTGATTTTTAAATCATCAAGACTTATTTCTGATATTACAGATCCACCACATGATAATATGACAAATTCCAAAATATCTAATGGAACTTCTCTACCAATGTAAAAAATGAATTTTGAAAATAATTGTGATGTTGGTGATGAGAATTTAGATGGCTGGATTAAAGTGTCGGCTGACTTGGTTGTTGAATTGTCTTGGAATGTATCTAATTCAATTTCTTCAACATTAGCGTTGGAAGCAGCTTCTTCTTCGGCGTCTTTGCTTTCCTCGTCTCCATCATTACCAGTTTCTTGATCTGCTTTCATTGCCTTTTGGATTTCCGATTGGGACAATTCTTTACCAACTTCATTACTCTCATCAGTAGTCTGTTGCTTCAACAACAAACTACTATTCCTGGCATCTTTTGATTGTAACACATAACTAGTCAACCCACCAACACCTTTCAATTTACTCATATCAATTTGCGGTGGATAAATCAATTCACTTTCATTGTACAATTTGTACATGACAAAATTCAACAATGTTGAGTAAAATTCCAAAAATGTCAACATAATTCTAAAATCAACATCGGTGGGGATATTCGTGGGAAATTTATATGGTATCAACCATCTAATTTCCTGTCCTTTAACAGTAGCCTGATAATAAACTCCCTTTATACTAACAAACACCTTTTTCAATAATCGTTCTTTGGCAATATAAGCTAACCATTGATTGCATAATCTTTCAGCATCACCAACAACTTTGGTGGAAA
The DNA here is from genome assembly GCF_000315875.1 of Candida orthopsilosis Co 90-125. Classification (NCBI taxonomy): domain Eukaryota; kingdom Fungi; phylum Ascomycota; class Pichiomycetes; order Serinales; family Debaryomycetaceae; genus Lodderomyces; species Lodderomyces orthopsilosis. Next base: position 1,233,829 of record NC_018296.1, read on the forward strand.
CTCGATCAGTAGCTGGCATATTACTAAATAAAAATAACATGTTCAATGGGTCGTCTAAATCCCTCAATGCGTCAAGAAAAGTAGGATATCTTTCTTTAATAATGTGATTTAATTTGTACTTGGGACGATTTTGCTCTAATTTAGAAGCACTGGAAATTTCACCTTTTCCTAAAGCTCTCTGCAATTTCTTAGCAAACGTCTTGTGTTGTCTGAATTTATCCAAGACCGGCTCATGTAACAAGTATTGTATATCCTTGGTATAGTAAAAAGTCACAGGAGCAGTGGATCCTTTATTGGCTTTCTTTTTATTACGTGGCTCTCTTGGATAAATACCTTTAAAAATACAAAGACGACGGAAGTCAGCTAAAGAGATTTGCAATTTTTTAATTGCTTGTGTACGAGTGATGAAGTTTTTGGCATTTCCCGATGTTCCTTTCCTTTTGATTCTAGCCATGATGATGGGGGTATGTTGCTAATTTGATAATGATCTATGGTTTCTACTGTGTTAAAAGAAAAAAAATTCCCTTTACTCATCTCATCTCCATATCGCGAAAATTTAAAATGAGACAAAAATTGTCGGTCGTGTAGTGAACACCAATAGTTGCAAAACGCTATAAACCAATACCAACTAGCTGGTTTTGAAGCATGTGTGTTGACTAATGGCTCCAGCGATGAGGTAGCAAATTGAACAAGGTAAGTATCTACAACCCAATCTGAGAGAAGCACTCTTTCAGAGACAGAGAGCACCAGGTGATACAAAATTAGTTTATTTTATTAAATTCGAAGCGTCTCCTGTCCACTCCTCAACTTGCTCTAGTATTTATACATCATCCATCCACTCCATATATCTGCAACACGATGAGTACAATTCAATCAACAGATTAGCCCCTCCCTTACTTGGATCCAAAGTAACCACCAAGAACGGCAGCAAGAATAATACAGATAATAATAACAATAACCAAACACCAAATCTTCTTCTTTCTGGCTGCTTTAGCACTCTTGACTGCTTTATTGGTATGTCCAACACCTTGTTCTATATCATGCTGAGCAGTTCCAACTTGTTCTTCAATTTGTTGAATAGGTTGGTCTTGTTCAATAACTAATTCCTCCATATCATGAAATAATTGAGTCAACTCAGCCATTGTCTTTTCCAATTTCAAAAGTTCTCGGTGTCTAACTTGAACTTCACTCAAAACTGAACGTGCTTCACCTCTTCTGTTACTTTGCATCAATGCTTGTTGGAAGTATTGTTGTGATCCATCTTCAACAACAGCTCTAATTTCCTCTTGAGTAGCATCCGGTTTTATAATCTGATATTGTCTAGCAGCTTGTTCCTTAGAAGATTCCTTGTTTTTGGCTTCAACTAATCTATAATCTTGAATAAGATCCAAAAATCTTTTTCTACAAGTTTCAGCTTGATCAACTTTAGTCTGGTCCTTCGAATGTACCGCCTCAACTTGAGCACTCTTTATCCTTGCCTTCAAATCTAGTTGCAATGACTGGGCTTCACCTACCAAACTATCAATTTGTTGAGAACTATACTCAGTATCCTCATCATTTAAGTCGATATTGTATAAAAAACTCTTTTGTTTATTGTCAATCAAATTGATTATATTTGAGTAGTTATCCAATTGCGAGTTGATATCTTGAATTTCATTCATAAATTGAACAAAGTCATCTTCATTCGATGATGAATATTGCTTTGTGGCAGCACTGTTTGTATTGGTATAGTTGTTGTAGTTGGTGTTACGGCCATTGCCAATATCACTCATCTCATATGAGCTCTGATTGTTAGCCTGGTATGGCTGATTTTGATACGGGTTACTCATTGAATATGGTGATCAAAGAATGGTGCAAAAACAAAGTCAATTCAACGATTAATCAAAGGGTTAGGTGAGTTTATGCAGCGTGAGCGAGGGAAAAAAGTGTATTATAATATATATCTGTCTATGAGTTAAAATTCCCTTCTCAAATGTGTGGTTTGTCAACAATGATGATGTGGTTTCAGTAGATATATATATATATATAAAAGTTTGTCTGGTTTCTAAGTTCTCCGTTTGTTGTTGATTAATTTTTTTTGCCTGTTCTCTCTCTCTCTTTCTTTCTTCAGTCTCTTCAGTTTTTTGTTCCATCAGTTTTGCTTAGTGAGAGAGAAAAAAAATAAAATAAAATAAAACAAAATAAAAAAGACGATTCTTTTGTGACTGTCTGAGAATGAAAATTTAAAATTTATTACTCTCTTTATACGACGGAATCAAACGGTTAGTTGTATATACAAAACTTCTATTTCTGCTTGATAGTATGTAGAAGTCTGTAGATGCTAAAAAGATTAATGACTTTTAATAAACCATTCTATACTGCAGTTTTTTCCTTTTGGAATGTTCTGTTTTTAGAATCTTATAAACAAACAAACACACTCTCTCTCCGTTAAATTCGGTGATAAAAATTATGGTTTTTAAAAAAATAATAGCGCGTCACTTTGTCGTGAAAACTTTTGCGACACATCTGCAAACAATAAAAGTAACACGAGCATATCACAATCTCTTAACTGCGCCTCATAGCGTCCCCCAACTGAAACATATAATCAGCACCACATCGAAGGAAGCTTATTCTTTGTGCCTGAACTTTTTGCCACTGTATCGACAGATGTCGCATCCATGGCTATGTTCTGAGCCCACGCAAATTTTGTGTACACGAGTGAGGTACAAATTAAATGCATGTGTTGTGTAAGTTGTCATTCTAATCTGGATCGAGGCTTTGGCTTGGCACTGAATAGGATATTTTATTTTATTAATGTAGCAAATACACTAGTTAGATGTCATCCATCTTGCGCCATTTGCGAAAGATGCTGTCATCGCGTGGGCGAGATCTAAGCCTAGATCTAATTCACAACAAGTAAAGGAAGATTGCACCTCAGTCATCAATACTATAGCTTCGCTTGAGGGTTAGTCACTCTTTTCCTTTCTTTAATCCAGGGGTCAAATTAACTTATGATTTTGCAGCAAAGATTTTTGTTAAAGAGTTGCCTAACAATAAGCACAGTAGGCAAGTTTGATTCTTACAATAGCCTATTTACCGACCTAGCGAAAGATACATTTGCATTCTAGGTACAAAGTAGTGTTGATACTCTTATTGTCCCCCCAATATTCCACTGTTAATAACTTGGTAGCGACATCGGCCATAAATTTTTCATCCCAAATAGGCAATGAGATCATATACTGAAACAATCAACTTGCAATCTGCATGGACTCTTTCAATAGTTCTACATTACCGTTCAAAGCTTCAAAGCATCAAGCTGCAGGACACGATGGATGCATGACCCTGGACTCGTTATTTATTAAACCTACTACACGTCAAGAACTAGACTTTTATACAGAAACAGTGAGGCGTGATGTTGTAAAAGAGGAATCTTCCGAAGAAGGTGTTCCTTTAGGCACATTACTTTCTCATTGGATGCCTACTTTTTTGGGTAGTTTGCAAAAAGGAGAATTATCGACTGATTCGATACTGGGAGATTTGTTGACTTCATCTGCTTGGCAAGATAATGCCTTGGTTCAAGACGACAAAGAGTATATTGTGCTTCTGAATTTATATCATGGATTTAAGAAGCCAAGTATTTTAGACATTAAACTAGGATCCAGGTTGACTGATGATGCAGTAACTCCCTTGGAAAAAATTCAAAGGTTGCAAAAAGTAAGTGAGTCTACAACCAGTGGATCACATTCATTTCGAATTTGTGGTATGAAAGTATACAATGGGGATGACGAAACCAAGCCAAATGAGCTTTTTACAGGTATGAACAATACTATAGCTGTTGCAAATGGTGAATACGGGGATGATTCGTCAGAATCGAAGTCGTCACATAAATATTTAGTATATGACAAGTTCTTTGGTCGATCATTAGACTCAAAAACAATACAACAAGGATTGAAACTATACTTCAAACCTATACTTTCCAATAAACCTATTTTTGTCTGCTTGCTCACCAATTTGATTCTTAGATTGCAATTGATATTTAATTGTTTATTGGATTGTGATACAAGAATGTATTCAGCTAGTTTGTTGTTTATTTATGAAAGTGACCCTGAAGTGTTGTCTCAAGTTGCTATTGCAGATTATCAAGATCATGACCCTTTGGTTAAGGAGTTTGATTTGAGTGATGATGATGATGATGATGATGATGATGGTAAAGATGAAGATAAAGATAAAGATGAAGGTGAAGGTGAAGAGGAGGATGGGTCGGACGCAGATGCAGTTGATAGTGTAGGATTAGACAATGTTGCTAAAGCTTACAACATCGTCAAGCAAGCCAATTCGGAAAGTGTAGATCCCAAAGGGGAAAAGAATGCAAGTCGCACCCCATTAAGCAGTTTACATCTTATAGACTTTGCCCATTCCAAATATGTTGATGGAGAAGGATACGATGAAAATGTTGTTGAAGGTGTGGAAAACTTGATAAAGATTCTTGAAGATATCAAACTGTCCTATTAGAAATAGATTAATAGACTTAAACACTTCACGGTACTATACTTTGCTTTTAACCTTTATTACTTTACATTTGACTGTAACAAAACTCTTTCACTAACTTCTACTTAGTACATTTATTTCAACAATTTAGTAATCTTACCAATAGCAATAGTAGTACCTTGATCTCTCAATGTAAATCTACCCAATTGGGGATAGTCATTATAAGTCTCAGCACAAACCGGTTCATTACATTCCAAAACGGCAATAATCTTCATACCCTTTTTGGCGAATGCTGGTGGTTTTTTTGATTTTCTATTGGTACCTTTTTCCAATTTATGTTTCAATTCAACAAATGTAACTTCTTCAATTGCTGTATGTAAATGCATAACACATGAAAACCCATTAGATAAAATTGATTTCAATTCAACAATGGCAATTTGGGCTTCAAATTTAGTGACTGTCTTGACTGGATTCTTTGGTGATGTTAACACGTAACCTGGTTGTAAATCTTCTTCTTCGACACCTTTAATCTTCAAACGAACTTGCTCTCCACTGAATGCAGTATCACATTCCTGTTCAGTTTCATTGTAAATGGTAATGACTTCAATTGGGGTCTTGTTGGGCATCATCAATAAGCTACCTCCTTTTCTAATGTGACCACTTTCGATTTTACCTTCAACAACAGTACCCATATCCTTCATCTTACCGGAAATTGGCAACATGAATGGACCATTAATTTTTCTATTAACGGTACTCATATTGTCTAAAAATTCCAACAAGGATGGACCAGTGTACCATGGGCAGTCTTTGGCAGAAACTCTATCTTTCAATCCAGCACCGGTATAACCAGATACAGGCATGTTTATAATATCTTCCTTATTGTAGCCAATTCCCTTCAAAAACACACCTAACTTAGTGGTACATTCATTGTATCTTTCTTGTGACCAGTTAACAGTAGGATCATCCATTTTGTTCACAACAACAACAATCTTGTTAACACCTTGGGTCTTAGCCAAAAGTGCATGTTCTCTAGTTTGTCCACCTTTCTCAAACCCAGTTTCATATTCACCCTTTCTAGCACTAATGACCAAAATACCAACATCAGCTTGAGAAGCACCACCAATCATTTCAGAAACATACATTTTGTGACCTGGTGCATCCAATATAGTATATCTCCTCTTGTCGGTTTCAAAATATGCTTTACCAACTTCAATTGTCTTACCGTCATTTCTTTCTTCTTTGTTGGTATCCATAACCCATGATAAATACCAACCTTGTCTACCAGCATCTTTGGCTTCTCTTTCATATTTTTCAACTGTACGTTTGTCAACAGACCCAGTCAAGTACAAGATATTACCACCCATAGTTGACTTACCAGCATCAACGTGGCCCATAAAGATAATTGATACATGGTCTTTACCACCAAACATATCCTTGACAACTTCTTCATCAACTTCATCTTCTTGTTCCTTGGCAACAGTGTCAGCAGTTACTGAAGTAGGTGCTTTTGCTGGAACTGGAGTAGATTGCTTTGATTTTGCTGGGGCAGGCGTAGTCTCTTTTGGAGTTGGTGTTGATTCCTTGTTTGGCTTTTCTACTGGCTTTTCAACTGCTGCGGTTGATGGTGCTTCAGCTTTGGAAGCATCAGCGTCCTTCTTTGTCTCTTTGACTTCAATCTCGGTTTTCTTCTTCTCGTCTACACTAGGAGCTGGTGATGATTCTTTTGAAGCAGCAGGTGGAGTTGCACTAGCATCTTCTTTTTTACTGGAGTTGGCCAACTTGATACCCGATGATGGTGCTAACTTCAAGGTCTTCTTCACTGGCTTGTTCAAAGATGATTGTTGAGCTGATTTTTGTTTCTCAAAATCGGCTAATGACATACCAGTTGGTTGTTGTGGTGGTTGAGAAGCTTGTGGGTTATAAGCTTGATATCCACCATATTGTTGTTGTTGTTGTTGTTGTTGATATCCACCATATTGTTGGTTTTGCTGATATCCGCCATATTGCTGGTATCCACCTCTATTGTTGTATTGTTGATATCCACCTCTATTGTTATACTGTTGGTAACCTCCTTTGTTGTTGTAATTTGGTTGATATCCACCTTGCCCAGGAGTGTAAGCACCATATTGTTGTTGTGGTTGGTAAGCTTGAAATTGCTGATATCCGCCTGATGGGACAAACGCTTGGGCTTGGTTAGGATCGTAGTAGCCTTGTTGCTGTGATTGTTGTTGTTGCTGCTGAGACTGGTTTCCACCAAGCGATGAGTTTTGAAAATCCTGATTCAAGTTATCTTGGTTATACTGATCTGACATTGTATAGTTCCTGAATTAATCACGATTTCTCGGTTCTCCTTAGGGATTCAGTATAGCACTAGTAAAAACTACGATTCAAAAGCTATTCAATAGTGAAACGTATCGGTGACCTTTACGACTATTGCTTGACCCATTGACATTTTTTCGTCTGAAAAAAATAAAAATTTTTCTGAAGAGCCCCTCTGGATTAACACGTGACGTATGAGATTGATGAGACGAAAAGGTAGAGAAATATACGGCTTAGAATATTTCCCACGATTTGCTCAAATTTCAGATTCTGTCTTTCTATATCTGTGGTTGCTGTATCTACCCCCGACTGTTCTGTTGGTTCTGTATCCCACTAAAAGAAGTGAGTCCCATTGTTAGGCGGCTTTTTTTCATTTCCTTTTACAACATTTTTTTTTCTGCCCCTTAAGGAAAATGGAGAAAACAACAAAATCTCGACAATCTAAATTTTGTTTATCTAAAATGTGTGGTTTAGATACAGCAAATCAATCAACTTTTCAACTAAATCAAATAGCAAGATGCCCATTTTTGGTGATCATACACTCACAGCAGTTACTATTAAAATCAACCAATTAGTAGAGCATAAAAATGATGAAGTGGAGGATTCAATGGAGTTATATTTATCAGATCTACTTGGATTAATAAATGTTCAACGTCAAACAGGAGCAACTGAAGCAGCGAGAGCTATTAGAAAGAAGATCAAGTATGGTGATAGTGCACAGGAACAAATCCGGGCACTACAACTCTTGGAGCTTTTGGTGCTCAATTCTGGTACCAAGATTGGTCCGATCATTGCTCGTGACGATAAGTTGTTGGATGTATTGAAGGGGATTATTAATGGCCACGGTAAAACAGGTTCTGGAACCAGCTATCACCCAAAGGTTAAAAAGACTGTGATCAACATGGCCATTGGATGGAAATCCGAACTTGATGGCTTGAAGGGGTATCAGTACATGCAAGGCTTGTACAAGACGATTCCAGGCATGAAGAAGCTTTCTAAAACTTCGCGCTCAGTTAGTGGCAGTGGGTCCAGACGAGGTAATAATGATGATGATAATGATTATGCGTTGGACGAGGACTCTGATCCATATGGAGATGATCACGCCTATGACGATGAACGTTCAATTTCAGAATCACCTAAACCCTCCAATTCGAGGTCACCAAAAGTGCCTCCTCCTCGCCCTACTACAGCTTCACCATATTCAATCAGAAATAAAAATTCGTCAAGTAAGAGAGAAAAATCAAAAAAGAAAAAGAAGAGATCAAAGAATGGTATTGTTTATGCCGATTCTGAATACGGTATTCCACAGATCAACTACAAATTGGAAGCTCCGAAGATCAGACAGGTATTGACTGAATGTAATGATTATTCAATCTCTTTAAACAATCAATTGTTGCAACTTGCGCCGGATACTTTACCTCAAGATGATGACGAGATTATGAAGAATTTTCAAAAATGCAAAAAGATTAGACGCAAGATATTAAAGTATTTGCAATTTGTTGGTGCAGGAGACCCTCTGGAGAAATCACTGGAAGTTGCAAAACAAGATGAGGAGTTTTTAGCGAAGTTGATTTACGCCAATGAACAACTAGTTGAAACATTCAAAAAGTTTGACATCAAAGCAGGGCACTCACAAGCTAACCCAGCTCCTGCTGAAGAAGAAGAATTGAGCGAAAGCGATGAGAGTTACTACTCAACTGATGATGAGGATGAAGAGGAAGAGGACGAAATACCAAACGAAGATCTGATTGCTGCAAGATTGCAATCGATTACGTTAGAGAACAGGCGACCACCACCTCCAGTTCCACAACTGTCCAAACCTGCTGGTAAGGATCAACCACAGCTGAGTGGTGAGCTTGAACGACCTAGTCTTTCCAAAATGGAAACTAGCGAATCCTTAGGAGACCCATTCGGTGATAAGAATACAGTTGACAAAAACAACTCCGTCTACTATTAATATAATGCCACGTCACTAGGGTTCAGCTTAAATACAAGTTAACTCGAAAGGAAGATTAAGGGGCTAGCAATTGTTGCATGTTGTAAGCTTTGCTAGAGTTTTATACAGAAGTTTATGTAATATAAAGATCATTCAAATTATAACTGTATTGCTTCTAAATTGGTAGCTCAATTATATAAAAACTTTTGATCTCCAGGTTTTTTAAACAATAGATGGTTGATCCACAATTGTACAAACTACCTAGACAAGAGACGTTGTGGGGAATTACAGGAGACTTTTTCTGATACTGTCAAATGTCGTCTGACACGAGAAACCCTACATCCCCCTTGACATTTACCCAAAATAGGACAAGATCGAGCTCGGCAGTATCGAATTGGAAGAAACAAAAGTACAAACAATATCAGCCACGATTTCTACATCAAACTTCAGATAATCACATTCCTTTACCATCAGCAGAATGCTTTCAGCTCGATTATATTCTAAATAATGTTCTTCATGACGAATCAGAACAAGTCATAAATGATCTACTAAATGTTGGTACAAATTATCAAAAAGATTTGAGGCAGGAGATCAAGCATAAATTATCGACAGAGCAAAAGATTCAATTCAAGAATATCAGCATATGCCGCGAGACGAATAACATAAATCTGATTATTCATCAACGGAGAAAGAAGTTGAAGAAGGCATTAACATCATCGAATTTTGGTAATGTAAATGATACCAACACGTGTGATGAAGGGGAAGTCAACCAGCTCTTGAGAAAAAGTATTGAGATCAGTGACCTAATGAAAAAGACCATTTACAGGCTACAGGATTTAGAGGAGAAACACCGTCCTGGCCGTGAAAGTTTAGTAAGCATCAAGAGAGAAAAGTATCCCAATTTATATGATCTATTAAGCAAAAAAGCCGAAGCTGTGGAGCGTGAAAGTCCTGTGGTTGATGATACAGTAAAAAATGTCCATTCTGAGAGTGTTATTGAGCTCAGTGATGAGCAGGTACCGATTGAAGACCTTCACAGTACAGAAATTCACGATTCCCAGCTGGAGGTTGAATCACCATTCCTTGTAAAAAAAGAAGTTACACAGCAGCATCCCAAACCGAATTCCAACAAACCCATATCTTCTGAAGATGACGCCATGGATCCCTCCGAGTTTGAGCTCTTCATGTCAAATAGTATAGTCAAATATCGCGAACAACAAAGCAAAAGTTTAAAGACCGTCAAAACCGAGGACCAAAGTTTAAACTCATCGCTATCTAGCCCCAAATCAAGTGGAAACCCATTAAATCTTTTATATTCTCAGCTAATATCCAACCCCAAATATCTAGATCAACACCAACGTGAACAAAATGCGTCAAGATATCCATTTTCATCGATTTTGTCAATGAAATCGTCAGCAACTATTAAATCAACACAACAAAGTTCACATTTCAAAAAGTTGAGGATTAATGGAAGTCCTCTCACTTCTGAGCATTTTAGACGCGAAAGAGAAAAGCTACAGCGTAACGAGCAATCCGAGGAAGCATTGACTGCTAAGATGTTGAAGGACTTGACTCTCGATCATGATGAAGGATTCTCTGACGAAAATGAAGAAGTATGGAACTCCTCTGGCATGAATACAGAGGATGACGAGGAGACGGAAATTGACAAAAACGGCACTCACAACCAAATTCGTCCTGAAGGTGACGTCTTGAATTCTGATGAAATTTCGTTCCTTTCGTCATCTGAGCTTGACACTTCTGACTCTGACTCATCGACTGATCTAATAAACCTCCAGCTTGCTAATAGTTATTATACAAATTTGAAAAAAGGCTTGAAACAAAAACGACATGATCATAGGGTCAAGAAGTCTGCGAATAGAAGAAAAACAAGGTTACAAGTGAAGGAGATGTCACCCACACCAAAACACCAACCATCGCATCATATACTAAAACCAAAAAGTTCTATTTTAAAAACTAAACCGACCTTTTCAGTTCAACAGCGATCGAACTTGCAGAATGAGAATCTGAATATTGCCAATGAAGCGTATGACCATGAAATAAGTGCATTATCTGAAGTAAACAACGCTTATGGTTCGAAGACTAGAAATTTTATTAGTTCCTACAATGCATGTGGAACAATTGTCTTGAAACATGACAAACATAAAGCTCATAGTGAACACGAACAAACAAATGAGGAGTTTATTTCTGATGGGGAGGGTAGTCCTCGCTCAATATCAATATTGAAAAGCTTTGTTCAATAATTGTTGTTAATTACATATAGTCATATCGTTGGAACAAAATTATTGAGAAAGTGGTGGGCCTGTTATTTATACAGTTTTTGTATTGAGCTATTAAAAATTATAGAATAGACTATTATTGTTTTGATTTATAAAAAGCAGTGCAGATTCTTCCCTTTTATTGTATCGAATAGCGTGACTTCATCTTCAGACATCACTTGTTCACATACTCCCTACTTCCTTCTACGTTATCCACACGTAAAAGAAAAATAGTATAACAATGCCAAACACAAGTAACCACATTTTCCAACTAATTCCTGCTCGCTGACTCATCACCACCATCTTATTATATGTATTCTTCAATGTGACTTTCCCCTTTTCAAATCCATTTGTTATTTCATCATTCAATTTAACCAGCTTATTTATTTCAACTCCCATTTTCTCACCCAAATTTTTCAACATGTTTATTTTAGCACCCATGGTGTTCAATTCTTCTTCATTTTGCGATTCTAGCGATGATAGTAATGACTCGTCGAATTTAGCATTTGATGATGATGCTCTTGGTGTAGAATCATAAGGTGATGACATGTTTGATCGCAGTGGTGGTGTTTGACTGCGCAGTGGACGTAAACCTGTGAAATTGTGCTGACCTGGTGTACTGAATAACTGAGTACGTAAGTCTCCTCTCTGGTGAGCGCCGCCAGCGGCTGAGTATCTAGATGTCATTATTTGATGAGGTGTCAGCTAACTGGTTCTGTTATTGTTTTTGTTCAGTTTTTTAATAGAAGATAAAAAGAAATGTTCTGCCGCAAAATGTAATGTGTATGCGTTTTCTTTACTAATCATCAAAAAGATAGAGAAACGGGATTGGAGACCACGATAACCACATCTACTCATGTCACAGGAAGTTCCGAAATCACTAAGTAATGTCAAGCATGTGGTTCTAATATTATCAGGAAAAGGTGGTGTCGGTAAATCGTCAGTGACAACCCAGACTGCACTTACATTAGTCAACAAAGGCTTTAACGTTGGCGTTCTTGATATTGATTTAACAGGTCCTTCCCTCCCGCGAATGTTCGGTGTTGAAAAGAAACAAGTGCATCAGTCTACACAAGGTTGGGTTCCAGTGCAAGTATATTCCAAATCAGAAACATCTTCAGGTGGAAGTTTGAAGTTGATGTCGTTGGGATTCTTACTTGGTGACCGAGGTAATTCGGTTGTTTGGAGAGGTCCAAAGAAAACGGCTATGATTAAACAATTTTTGAAAGATGTTGTGTGGAGTACTGATGAACCACTAGATTATCTACTCATTGATACTCCACCAGGTACATCTGATGAACATATAGCAATAGCAGAGGAGTTGCGATATGCACAACCAATCGACGGAGCTATTATTGTAACTACGCCACAGCAAGTGGCAACAGCTGATGTCCGCAAAGAGATAAATTTTTGTAAAAAAGTGAATTTCAATATATTAGGAGTGATTGAGAATATGTCGGGGTTTATTTGTCCATATTGTGCAGAATGCACCAACATTTTCTCCAGCGGCGGAGGTGAACAATTGGCCAAGCAATTAAATTTGAGGTATTTGGGTAATATACCGATAGATCCCAGTTTTGTTGAGTTGATTGAGCTACAGGATGATAAAGACAAGAAATTGATTGATTTGTATCAAACGTCTGAGTTAAAACCGATCATGAGTGATGTTATAAATAAGATACTACATTTGAATTTGGAGTCGAGAATTTAATACGTTTCAGTGTTATAGAATTTATAAACCATTTGCTTTTTTCCATTTGTTGATTCTTCTTTTTAAATCACCTGCAGATTGTTGGTAGATATTTAGTTTCTTGTCCCACTTCATCTTTTCGTAATCATCACCATATTTTTCATATAATGATTTCAACCAATCACTTTCCCTATCCGAAAGATGCCTTTCTTTCTTCACTTTGCTGTGTTGCTCAGCGTACTCCTCTAGTTGTTTAATGACGGAGTTTTCGACTTCCTCTTCATCACTTTCTTCATCTTCAACTTTCATAGTTCCGTAAATAACTTTCAAGACTTCGTTGGTTTCTGGATCCCTTATAATTCTTGCTTCACCTTCAGGTATCTTGGAAGGATCATCGGTGTGTTCAATCTCATCAATAGTGACAGTTTCATTTGTATCTTTGTTCTTCTTTTTACTTCTAAGCTCTGTCAATGTCTCTACTTTCTGTTCAACGCCACCTGCCATATGACCCAACTTTGCTCTTAATCCTAAGCGTTTATAATTTTGTTGTAAAGTTAATGATTTATCCCAATTCTGTGCAATTATGGGATTTGAGTACACATTTATGTTACGTTGTTTATCCTTTGTTCTTCTGGTATTCTTTTTGACAGATGATCTAGCCATCTTTCTTTTCCTTACTGAAACCATAGCGACTGATGATAAAGTGTAGTGGTAATATCAAGTTAGGTGGTTGCAAGAGAAGAAGAGATGAGGATTTTTTTGTGTCTCAAAATTTTAATTTCATTCCGATGCGACAAGGAGAAATTGACAAGCAACAGCAGTTAGTAATACATTACGAAAGCCCATGTTGCACTACATTTGATGTTTCTGACATTCATATTTGAGGGCTCTGCTTTAATTAACTTCAACTAAACTACTTACTAAGCAGAGACCTATTAAGTATATATCATATTTGTTTAGAATTCTCTCTCTCGGGGATGTGATATTAATTCTCAAAACCTGCAGGCTCAGCTGCTGTCGCAGTTTCTGAGTTTTCTCCGTTACCTCGAGCCTTATCTACTCCACTACCACTGCCTCTTCCTCTTCCTCTTCCTCTCCCTCCACTTCTACCCCTACCTCTTATACCTCCTCTTCCTCTGAATCCTCCTCTACTTCTTGATCCTCTTTTCCTAAAGCCAGGTAAATTAGTCCTCTTTGGAGTGACTCGGACCTCCCTACCTCTAAACTCTTTACCATGCAAGTCCTCAACGGCTTTGTTGACACTTTCAATTTTTTCAAATTCAACGTAAGCATAACCTTTAGGCAACCCACTATACTTATCAAACAATATTGTGACCCTTTCAATAACCCCAACGACATGGAAAAACTCCTCCAATTGCTCAGGTGTTGACTGATAATCGACATTTCCTACATATATTGACCGTGAATCAACTTCCTCCTGTTTTGCCAACCTTTCAGCTCTCTCTTCATCTGTCTCTTGTGGTCTCAGTGATCTTCTTTCAGGCACTTGTTCCTCTGCCATTGTGGATAACGTATTTCAGTATATGCTTCTGCTGTCGATTATAAAACCCCCTTTGAAATTTTTTGTGTTATGTATTACCTTTGATCGATTAATACCGATTGTTTTTTCTTTCAGTCGTTACCCAATCAATTATATTAATTGATGTCTGGGATTGATATTGAATCGGTTTCTATAACAGTTGCTTTGACCAATTCCTGTAAAGATCAATCCTGAATTATCAACCTTAAATCTGACATGGTTAAATTGTTGAATGCAGAATTATTTTTGTTCTTGGTAAAAAGTCTATTATGTAAGGCTTAGGTAATATATTTTAGTGCAGGTTACTATAACTTGAAACTAAACTAACCAAATATTGAGACACGAATCTTGATGTTACAGTGAGCTCACAACGGTATTGGCTCCAGAGGACGTCTTGTTATCGGCTCCATACACATGAAGCACCTTCAGGGACCCAATACTTACAGGTGATAGTTTCAGCTACAACTGCACAAAAACGCCCCGAAAACTGACATCTTGAATTCATTTTCTGGGGTCTGGCATCACCACGTATGTAAGGTTAGACTTTGTTTGAGCTTGGTGTGAGGTAACCCCATGTCAGAGTATACCCCATACCATTACCAAACCCAATGACTTTCGGCGGCTTAGCTGGTTACGCCATGCTGTTACTCATTCAGTGCCAAGATGTAAATACTATCTTTTCACTCGAAAGAAACCTTGTGTGTATTTGATACACGTCTCTTTTTCTATGTTTGAAGTATTTTGTGCTTGTATATCATCTCGGATCAATTACTCAATAAAGAAAGACGCCGAAACCTTCTACTTGTTTCCACAAAAAAGAAACGTTTCCTTAAGCGTAAAACAATGAAATAGTAGAAAAAACATCAACTGATTTGTATTTGTGAATCATTTGCTGCAATAATTAATAAGCAAAACCATTCTACTAAAATTTTTGCAACATATAAATAGCAATTACTTGCTACTTCTCAAAGTTTAACGTCCCAACAGCAATAAGCTCACAGAAAATGACAGTCCCAAAAGAAGTTTCCCCATCAGACGAAATTAAAGGTGCTCCAGCAGTTCCATATTATACCCCAAATCAACCAGTTAGAGCCGGTACATTTTACCAAGATGAATCAAATCAAAACCAAGATCCGCCAGCTCTTTTCCAACCATTGAAAGTTGGTCCACTCACTTTGCAAAATAGAATTGGTGTTTCGCCAATGTGTCAATACTCCGCCAATGATAAATTAGAAGCAACTCCATATCATTTGATTCACTATGGCGCTTTAGTCACTAGAGGTCCTGGTATAACCATTGTTGAAAGTACATCAGTAAGTCCAGAGGGTGGATTAAGTCCACATGATTTAGGAATTTGGACAAAAGAACAAGCCGAAAGCTTGAAACCTGTTGTTGAATATGCTCATTCGCAAAAGCAATTGATTGCTATTCAATTAGGACATGGAGGTAGGAAAGCAACAGGACAACCGCCATTTTTGCATTTGGAACAAGTTGCTGATGAATCAGTTGGTGGATGGCCCGACAATACTGTGGCTCCATCAGCTGTGGCATTTAGGCCACATGGTAATTATCCTGTACCTCACGAATTAAGTGTAAAAGACATCAAGAGAATTATTAAGGAATTTGGTGAAGCTGCCAGAAAAGCAGTTGAAATTAGTGGATTCGATGCTGTTGAGGTCCATAGTGCTCATGGATATCTCTCCAATGAGTTCTACAGTCCAATTTCAAACAAGAGAACCGATGAATATGGGGGCAGTTATGAAAACAGAGTGAGGTTTTTGTTGGAGGTTATTGATGAAATCAAGGCAAATATTGATATCAATAAAACGCCTATATTTGTCAGAATCTCTGCTTCTGAAAATAGTCCTGATCCAAATGCATGGTCAATTGATGATTCCAAGAAATTGGCTGACTTGTTAATTGAAAAAGAGGTTAGTTTACTTGATGTTTCCTCCGGTGGAAATGACTACAGACAAGCAGCAAGATCCAACATTGATGCGAAACAGAGAGAACCAATTCATGTACCATTCGCACGTGCCTTGAAGCAACATGTTGGTGATAAATTAGTAGTTAGTTGTGTTGCTGAATTGGATAAAGATGTTCACCAATTAAATCGTTTTGTCGGAGAAGGTGTTTTCGATTTGGCATTGATTGGTAGAGGTTTTTTGAGAAACCCCGGTTTGGTTTGGAGCATAGCTGATGAATTGGGAGTTCGATTGCATCAGGCATTACAGTTAGGTTGGGGATTCTGGCCTAACAAGCAACAAATTATTGACTTGATTGCCAGGACTGAGAAATTAAGCACCAAGGATTAAGTAGTAGTAAATGTTTAGAATTTTATAGACAATTATAAACTGTACGTTACTTAAATATTTATTATAAATGATAATCTGATTTATGCCTCGACAAATGCTCTGTAGGTGGTGAATTGTTCATCACCACCATCAGCAATTAATTCAATCTCAGTGTTTGGTGCAACGAAAAATACGTAACCAGTATCAATCTTTTCGCATTTCTGACTACCTACAATCTTGATCAAACCAGATCCATTAGTGGCAATTATGATGGATGGACCTTCGATTGATTTGTAAGATTGCTTACCTCCGTTTTTATCAAATACGGTTTGTAACACAGAAAACTCTTCAATTGGTGGGTCAAATAAATTGACAGTAATGGCATCACCAGTAGATCTTGGGAATTTTTTTGGTTGCATTTTTTGCTTCTCTACTGGTTCGCTAGCATAAGTCAACATATCGACCAAGTTCTTGACATCTTTGAATTTAGGAGTGAATCCAGCGCGTACGACATTGTCCGAAGCAGCCATACATTCAATAATATCTCCACTGATGTAAGCATGTGGGTCTTTGGCTTGTAAAAACATGGCTTCTCCTTTGTTCAAAGCAACGTGATTCAACAAAAGGCATCCACAGAATAATCCAATATCATTGGGGAATTGCTTGTGTAACCTTTGAATCAATTCAGGTAATCTTGGATCAATTTTGGTGAAGATTTCTGGATGCAGTTGACTAGACTGAATCAAAGATGCAGCTTGTTTATTTATTTCACTTTCGTCTGTATTCATCAACTTGCTGAAAATCTTTTGAATCAAGGAACGGTTTGTCTTGTCATCTTGTGTACCTACGTCAACAGTTGGTTTGATACCAGTAACAAATTCCTTAATCAATTCTTCACCAATGATTTGTTTCAATTCAGGAACAGTTTCCAACGTGTAAGCTAATTGATCAACTGGCTTAAATCCGCAGAAACCTTCAAAGTCTGTAACAGCAATGGCCATTTCTGGTTTATGGTTATCATCGGGGTAATTCTTTGGATCTTGGCTATGTAATTGAGCACCTAAAGCTTTATCTGGATGAGCTTGAATTGACAACACTTTTTCAATACTTAAGACTTTAAATAGAAAGGGCAATTCTTTTGATGAACCAAATTTCCTAATAATTGAATCGCCTAATAACTCTTCTGGGTGAGCAGTAATCAAGTCACGTAAAGTTTTATCAAATCCAATAGCTTGAGATGGGACTGAAGGATGAGTACCCATCCATAATTCTGCATATGGTTTGGATTCATCGATGGTAATTGAAGGGTCAGATTTCTTGACAAACTGAGCCACGGCTGAAGATGATCCGATTTTTCCCCAGTCATAGTTTTGGAAACCACATTGAAGTCTAAATAATTTGTCAGACATTATTGAAGTACAGTTAGGATTGTTATTAGATAACCGTTATTTCTGAATGAAAAAGAAGAGTTATACCAACGTGGTAACTTCAATGAAAAAGAAAAAACGTATTTTAGGATTTTCGAGATTTGTATTGTTACACAAAAAAGTAAATGCTTTTCGGAGAAATTAAAAAATGTTTATATGCAGGCATATAAAAAAGCCATATTGAAACGCGTCACATGAATTAAATCCCAAACACTGCAATCACATAAAGCCAAAGTGTCTATACAAGCAAGTGGATGTGTAGTAAGTGCTGATCGGACTTCCAGCTAAGTTAGAAAACTTCGTTTAAAAGAGGTTTACATTACGAAGC
This sequence comes from Candida orthopsilosis Co 90-125, assembly GCF_000315875.1. Taxonomy (NCBI): domain Eukaryota; kingdom Fungi; phylum Ascomycota; class Pichiomycetes; order Serinales; family Debaryomycetaceae; genus Lodderomyces; species Lodderomyces orthopsilosis. The sequence goes on from NC_018296.1 coordinate 1,252,106, forward strand.
CAATAAAAAATGCAATCGTTCAATTGTCCTCTCTCTAGTCCTTATTCAGCTTCCTAGGTAAAAATGCGCCATTATTGACACCAATTATACCTGGCGATCTATACCTGCGTCTCCTCAATCTCATTGATATATAAATCAACACATACATAACAACAATGAGTCCTAAATATCCAACAATTCCAAAATCATGAACATAGTTCATGAAATATAATACTCCACCATATGGAGAACCAACAAATTTCAACTGCACTTTGTTATCTTTGTGTAATAGAGACATTAGCACCAGTTTGATTTGTTTTGGTTCATTTCTTAATTTGTTATTGCTTAAATCTGTATCCCAGAAATATCGGTGATCTTTTGAAACTACTACTGCATCACCAACTTCATAATCGTCGGGTCTAATCCTCCATCCTCTCACATATCGGAAATTTTTCAGGGTTTGTTTGTTGATAAATGTAAATACGACATCATCATTGTTGAACAAGTGAGGTACTTGTTTTCTCATTGTTGTCATGATTGTTAATGTTTCAGCATTCTTAGCTTTCAATTTCTCAACTTCCTGTTCTTTTGATACTCTTTGCTCAAGGATTTGGTTGAAGTAGTAGCTCTTTTTAAGAAAGTTGTATTCGTGAGCCACCAATGACAACTTGTACAACGCTTCATCCGTCGCTTTCAAATTATCCAAGTCAACAAAGATTATAACCACTTTTGCATCCTTAATGTCTTCCGCGCGATCTTGGTCAACAAAGTATACCGATACTAATTCTGGAGTCAACTCAGCAATGAATGGATATTGTGCACGTTCAAGGAATTTTTCAATCTCTTCATATTTCCTCATTTGCTCAAGAGCAAAATTTTGATAAATCTCTGGAATTAAACAGTTTTCCTTCAATACAACGATAGTAGGAACCTCAGTTATAGAAGTGGCTATTTGCATAGCTTCATTAAACTCATACTTTTCCAGCCCGTCATAGTTGATGTATGGAATCAAATTTTCACCCATCGTTTGAATGTTTTCAAGAATTCGTTTATGTTTACCCTTGTATAACTGGATATTAAATGGTGACTTTTGTAATGTTCGCAACATGTATGGCAAAATTGCCTCATCTTCAGGAGTTACATTATCCACATCAAAGAAAAAAACAACTGTAACTTTACTCTTCAATGGGTAATTTTGAGCAAATGGTTCATGTCTTAAGGTTTTGGTAAATTCCATAACTTCGGTTATTCCTCTTGCTGATACAACTTCATATGCACTATTTACAAAAAGTTTGTTGACCCACCATTTCATCTTTGCAACATCAATTGGACCATCATAATCGAATCTTATAGTCCCCCTATCTTTTGGCAAAAACATGACAAATCTCGGTGGTGACTTTTTCGCATCTTTGAGCTGATCCAATTCCAATCTTTCACAGACTTTGGGGTAGTCTTGGCATAGTAAGTGACCCGAATCGGCTAATGAAACAATCTTGTTACTCAATTTATCCCACAATTGTTTTACGCGTAAACAATCGATACAGTCGTCGCTGAACCTCAATTTCCCACCATGATCAACACTATCCCATTGCTTCTTATTTGCTTGCCAAAATGAAATAAAGAGAGGCTTGGTGATTTCTCCACTGATGGCTTTCAATATTTCGTCAACATTCATCTCTTTTGACGCTGATGGCATAGTAGCTGATGCCGGATCATAGTCTGCTACCGACTCTTGAATATAGCTAATCAAGTTTGCTTCATTTTTTTCCAAAGTTCTTGGAAACGAGCCAATCATTTTTGATTTGCCAGTGGTTTTGCCATCTTTATCCAAAATTGGTGCGTATAGAAGAATATTTGGGTAGAATTCAATCTGTTCACGTTCACATAAATCACCATTCTCAACACAGTTAACCTGTCTCATATCGGTATTTAAGTTAGCAAATTTGGTTTTGAATGTCCTATAGGCTTTTTGCCATGTGGGGAAAAAGCTTTTACAATGCAGGCAATATGGTGAATAGAACTCAACAAGGGTTAGTTTTTGACTAGTGACTGCATCGAAATCTTCTTTCCCCAATGTTGGAGGAAGTTCAATGTTTTCCAGTGACGCTTCTGCGTTGGATGGGGGAGCAGCAGCCTCGGGTGAATCTAGGGATCGCTTATGTACATTGTTCGCGAATACTGCACTCGCTGTGAGATATAGCAAACTTAGACCGTGCAACTTCATATTGATAGCAATTAGACTGTAATGAGAATCTTCGAACTATTAACGATATGGCTTATTAACCTTCAATCTTTTTCTGTTTGATTCTGAACGAAAAATCATTCAGGTACAAAACGCGCATGGAAGTTCTCGATGGAAAATGGGCTACAAATTCAGGAAGACCTACAAACTGTAGAATATGTATAGTGCTAATTAGAAAATCTATCAATGTGCCATCTTCTTAGCTTTGCCACCGATTTCCAACAAATACGTCTTGAAGTATTCAAAACTAACTAATGTGACTGCACTTGCAGGCACAGTCCTAATCAAATTTGTAACGTAACCAGCGTAGTAACCACGTAATCCCTCTTTATGATAAATGTCGGAGATAGTCTTGATAAGAGACCCCTTGGCGTTTGCTTTACTAACTTGCTTGTCTCCATTTTTTCTCATTTGTAATCGAGTACGCAAAATCTCATGTGGATATGTGATTGTACTAGCAATCATTTTGGAGATGGAAGACGCTGCAATTAGTCTCCATAAAAGTCCTGGCACTTCGTTTTGCTGATCAATGGTGCTACAATGCAACCACGACTTCATCTTTTCGTAAACGGGAAAATGAATCCCCACATGAATTAAGCCAAACAAAGACGGCACCAATCCACTATAAAACACTCTAATTCCTTCTTCTTGATACATTGTCCTGAATGCATCAATGGTTCCCTTGTATACAACATCAGTTGGTGAAGATTTTGTATTTGATTGTATCATTAACCTGGTTTTAACAACCCAAATTGGATTTACAGCGATCGAACTGGTCATTCCGGCCGTTATTGCGGAGCAAAAATGGTTCAATGCAGGACTATTGATATCCCAGTGCCGCTGTATAAACTGTGGGTAAAATTTTTTGGCTCTTTCATAAACTGTAAAGTAGATTGTCCATGTGGGGAGGTACCCTATGGTGATTGGTACCAACCCACGATATAGCCCTCTTATTCCTTCAGTGCGTAGTATCTTGGTCAACATTTGTCGAAACCCTAATCTATGTGCCTTGTCTTGTTGGGCTTGAAGTCTCGTTTTGATGACATCAAGGGGGCATACTACAACACCTGCTAAAAACCCAGATGCTGCACCCGCCATAGTGACGAGCTGGGTATTTGAACATCGTGATAGTATGCTTGGTGGTGTGATTTTTCCTAATGGTTCGAATTTATGTCGTATTGGAAATGGATTTTCATGTTCTTTTCTGAATTCAAGATCTTCGCCGTGTATTATATCGGAAAAGGCGGGACTAGTGGTAGGATCGGACGTATCGGAGCTACTTACATCACTCGTCATAGTAGATGTTTCGCTCATAAGTCCAGATCTTGTGGAGGTGAATTGATGACAAATGTTTTAGTGGTGTGTCTATATTTTCAAAATTGGTGAAGTATGATGGCGTTGTTGAGCTTTGATATGCAGCATGTGTCGTTGGTAAAAGATAAGAAATCCGATACTAAACAAGTCTTTAGCAGAAAGGAGCGTTGGTGTGTCTGTGTGGTCTAGTTAGTTGAAAAATGTTATCTTTCAGAGAGAGAAAAAATTGCGTACAACTTCGATTGGTGTGACAGAAAATTATCATTTGGCGGATCAACTAGTTTTTTCAAAATCGCAAAACTAACCGAAGAGTCGAACCACACCTACTAGACACACAATATTCAATACTTACTATATATCGATGGTCAAGTTTCTACTCAAAGTATTTGGTGAATTAACAAATGTCACTGATTTAGAACCAGTTGATACACCTGAATCACCATATGAATACACTTTTCAAATTGAGTGTACCAAATGCAGAACCATACACGATAAAGAAATCCACATGAATCGATTTGAACTACATGATATGAGTGGATCAAGAGGAGAAGCCAGTTTTGTGTTTAGGTGTAAAGAATGCAAAAACGAGCATTCGGCTAGCATAGTGAGAACCAATGAGAAATTGGCAATTGGTGCCAACAAACCAGTAAGTATACTAGAAATTGACGCAAGAGGTCTTGATTTTATCAAGTTTATACCAGATGGGAAATTTCAAGCAATAGGGGAAGAAACGGGGACTAAATTCGATGAAGTTGATTTGGAGGATGGAGAATGGTATGATGTTGATGAAAAGACTAATGAGGAAGTGTCGATAGTTGATGTTGAGTGGTCCATCTCGCGCTCGTAGTACTTCATATAAGAAAGGTAATCCGTTTGAGGGTTGCACTTCAGAGAATTGATGGTATGGGCAATGATGAGGATATGACATAGTTACATAGAAATCACAGTGAGTAATTACGAATCGCACTATATCTTCCTCCTTGTATGAAAACGAAAACTGTGCTACACTCTTCTCTCGATGCCCTTCTTGTCTCAAGATTGAAATGAATACTCTCCCTGCCCCTCTTTGCAAGTGTATGTTTATATGAGTCACCTTCGGTTGTACGTGGTAGCGCGTGTCCTGTTTCACGGCCCTAAAGACTCACACACGCAATTAATTACGAATTGGGAAACCGGACTTTCGAAATTTATGAGTCTTGTGTTTTCATAAATGCATTTTTGCTGCAAAATTTCATATAAACCCAACCAGGTACCATGAAGAAAGGTGTCATTATAAATAGAAGATGGGATAGCCTCTTCTTCAGTAAAGTGACAGCTCTATCAAAGCAAAAGATGTTAACTTATATCTTACAAGCTAAAGCTGAGCTACACAATGTAGCAAAGGTGCAGCCAGTTGATGATGAAATATATCCTCATGATTACAAATTCAAGTTCCAATGTAATGGGTGTAAGACGGTGCATCCCAATCCAGTGCAGATCAACCGATTTGAAACAATTCAAGTGACTGGGTTCCGCAGGTTAGCTAATATTTTAATTAAATGTAAAGCATGTCAAAGAGAGAGGTATGCTATCATTTCCAAGGTTGGTCCTGGTTGCATTCAGGTTGAGAATGATGGCGTAGGTGGTGATGAATTTTGTGACATTTTGAAGATTCATACGCACGGAATGAGAATTTTGGAATTTATACCCGATGATCAATATGAATGCGTAACAACTTATGGAAAGTTAATTCAGGGTATTGGGTTATTGGATGGGAAATGGGATGAAAGTGACGAAGAAGGAACCGAGTTGAAGATTCTGAACGTTGATTGGAATTTGAAGTTGGTTTCTGAGAAGGATCCAAAGTACAAATGAAAGATAGGGAGCTTCAGCTGAATAATACGTTGTGAAGAATCTATCGCTGGTGCAACTTATCATTTTGACCCTGGTGTGAACCGGAGATATTATCCCGTTAACAACCATACTCCGGTCGAATTTAGTAATTGATTTTTGTGTCATCCTTTCTTTTTGTTGCCGATAGAATAAATCCGAGAAAATAAAATAATAAACAAGAGCAACTGTCATAATTGACATAACGTCAGTTTGCATTGCAGGTAACGTTTCTAGTGTTAGTTCTGGAGTACTGTATGGTTATGATGTGGGGTAGTTGAGGGAACCAACTTGGCGTATTTTTGATCTTTATATGCATCGAAACGGTAACTGCGGTTAAGTAGTACGGAAACATGCCACAAAATCTAGTGTTCGTCGGAATTTAATTTAAAATTCAACAAACGTAGCAAATATATAAAAAGAGCAATTTCATCCCCTTTTCCCTCATGGACAAAACTATTTATAGACTCATCAATACATCGATTTTTTGATAGTTTTACATTTATATCTATTCTATATTCCACGTGTTTGCAATGGCTGGTAATATAACTGAAGCAATCACTCAACCAATCAACGATCAATTGCATAGAGCAGCAGATAAAGTCACCAATGGCGGTAGTAGTAGTGGTGGTGCTGTTCCGTCAGCACCAAAGAAAAAGGGTGGAATTGTTGAATTCACTCCTGAATATTACGCTGCTTGTACATTGGGTGGTATTATTGCTTGTGGTCCAACTCATTCAGCTGTGACTCCTTTGGATCTAGTTAAATGCCGTCGTCAAGTGGACGGTCATTTGTATAAATCAAATGTCCAAGGATGGAAAACTATTCTCAAAACTAAAGGTGATTCGATTTTCACTGGTGTTGGGGCTACTTTTATTGGTTATTCTTTCCAAGGTGCTGGTAAATATGGATTTTATGAATTTTTCAAAAAGACATATAGTGATTTAGTTGGTCCTAAATGGGCCAATGATTACAAGACTGGTGTTTACTTAGCTGCTTCTGCATCAGCTGAATTCTTGGCTGATATCGCCTTGTGCCCATTTGAAACTATTAAAGTCAAGACTCAAACTACTATCCCGCCATATGCAACTTCAGTATGGGATGGATGGAATAAAATTGTTAAACTGGAAGGATTTGGTGGATTGTACAAGGGTATTGCTCCATTATGGTGTAGACAGATCCCATATACAATGGTTAAATTTGCTAGTTTTGAAAATATTGTTAATGGTATTTACAATTATTTGGGACATCCAAAATCTCACTACAATAATTTACAACAAACTGGGGTATCATTTGCTGGTGGTTATTTAGCTGGTATTTTGTGTGCAATTGTTTCTCATCCTGCTGATGTTATGGTTTCCAAGATTAACTCTGATAAAAAGCCGGGTGAAACTACTGGACAAGCATTGGGAAGAATTTATAAAAAGATTGGATTTGCTGGGTTGTGGAACGGATTACCAGTAAGAATCTTTATGATTGGTACATTGACTGGATTCCAATGGTTGATTTATGATTCATTTAAAGTGTATGTTGGATTACCAACGACTGGTGGTCATTAGAGTGGGTGAATATTCCATTTGATGCATGTAAAGGACTATGTATTATATGGATTTATAGAGATGTAACAATCTAGATTAACGTGACGGCTTTGTAATTCAAACGAGCTAGAAGGGCTAGCTCCAACTAACTCAAACTAACTCCATACATTTTTAAATAAATCATCATCTAATCTAACATTGAGATTAGATTTTGGAGTGGCGGTGTATGATGATGATGATGAATCGTTCCACTCTGAGTTCCATGGAGTTGGAGTTGATGCCAATGGTTTCAGGGTGGCGTTTAATGGTCCCGTAGATTGTGCTTGTGGTTTATTGTAGATGGCACCATTACCGTTGCTTAGATTTGATACAGACTGAGATGGTTGAAATTGAAGCCCTGCTAATGAATCCGATAATGAGTTGGCACTAGGACTTGCTTTGTTTGGATATTGTGATGACTGTTGTGATTGCACAAAACTATTGGATGCTGATGGGGATGCATATAGGGAAAGAATTGATTTCTTTAAGTCTGGTCTTGAGTTGCTTGAAATTGATCCTCCTGTCGATTGGGCTGATTGAATTTGCTGAGATGGTCTGGAATCTGTTGTTGTTGCTAGTGCTACTGATGCTTCCCGAGTGGCTATAGGAGGCGTACGTGATTGAGTTGTTGTTGCCGGCGTTGACGTGTTATGCGACGTGAATAATCCAAACTCGTCATCTAATATCGATCCTGATCTGGGAGCAGATGTTTTCTGGGTTTTCTTGAGCACGTTTGGTTGCAGGTTGCGTGTTGAAGGTGCAGCGTTGTCGTTATTCACCGTTGTAGTTTTCCCCTTGATGGTAACAGGGTTAGGAATCGTTGACGATAAACACCATTTTTTCAAATCATATTTCGTTCTTATAAAATTTTCAATCTTTGATTGATCAGGTACATAACCTTCCGGTAATTTAGCTTCCCAAAATCCATTGCATTTGTCATTGCCCCATTGAACAATATTTTCAATTTGATCATCAGTCCAAGCATCTAAATCAACCGATTTCACTTTTGAAATATGTGTACCCATACTTCTATGTATACCTGAACATCGAATACAGATGAAACACCCAAGATTCCATGATGCCCATCTAGGATTTTTGTTTATTTTACAATCAGCACATGAACGATTAGGTTCTTCTTTTAGCAACTGTTTTAATATTTGTTTGTGGCGCTCCAGATGAGTCTTTTTGGAAGATGGCAATGCAGTAGTAGAGGTACGATAACTCATTAGATCACAGGTTGGTGGTAGGTATGCTTTGATTGTGAGTAAGCTAACAGATCGATTTTGCAAAGTGTGTGTTGCGATTACGAGTCAACGAAATTTTGAAAAAAAAAAAACCATTAACAAAACTGTCGTAAGATCGTAAATGACGACTTTGAAGAAATAAAAGACGTGACGGAGGTGAAAATGTGTGGATATGGACATATACGAGAACAGGACGATGATAAAGAATAAGGATCAAGCGTCTTTACAGCTTTGCAGAAAGTGATTTTCCTGTCCTCTTTAGTGTAGGGTCTATTCTAAGCCCTATTGATCAATGATAGCGGACTTATCTCAGTTCGGAAACAACTTACGCAGTATCAAAGAACAACAACAAATCTATGCTCAACTAAGTCTAATATGTACTCTGCACATCTAAAAGCTATAAAGGTATCTAACTAAAAATTCTTCAATCTCAATCGAGAAAAAAGGATTTTGATTAAAACAACTGCTGCAGTTTGCACATACGAGTATCAAGACATATTACGGTTGCAAATTACACTACCTTTTCCTTTCTCGTAATAGAATGTGTGTCCTTATTTTTTTTGTGTGTGACGTAGTTGAGCAAACATACACGACTAATTAAAGTCTTTGTGTAATAAACTAATCTTTCTTTTAGCCTATAAAAAACTAGGTAGTGTGCCAATGGATAATAATAATTTGCTTTTTAAAAAATGAAAAAGAAACAGAAGCAGAAGCATAAAAAGAGAGAGAGGAAATAAAATATCACGGATATTTAATACAAAAGCCAATCATTATATCTCATTACATATACCATCACAATTTTTTTTTTCATCTACTTCAATCAACGGTTATCAGCTTCCAAGGAATCTCACCAGCTAAGTTCACTGGCCCAGCTTTTCATAGTCACGCACAACCCGCTTTATTCCAGCCCCTTATACCTATTCAAGTTTTGCATTTTAATTTATTTTCTTTTCCATCTCCAATTTCATCCTCGGAGTTAAGTTTGAAAGATCATAACTACAGGGTTTCTTTATTGAAAAAACTTATGAACGACACATTTCCAAAGATATAATTTCACAATTCAAGTATAATTCATACATATATAACCTAATGTCACGATCATCTAGGCGAGATTATTCTCTTCTAGAAATCAAAAAACATGATCAACCAACTGATTTATGGATGGTATTATACAATAAGGTCTACGATGTTACTGATTTCTGCAAATATCATCTAGGTGGGATAGAAGTATTGTATGATTGTGGTGGTTCTGATGCAACACAAGCATTTGAAGATGTTGGACATTCTGATTTTGCTGTTGAAATGTTACAGCCTTATTTAATTGGTCAGGTGTTGCAAGATGAACAAAGAGAGTATCATAAACTACCGAAAAATTCAGTCGATTCAGATGTTATTGAGTCTATTAAATTTGATGAGTTGCAAAGTGAAAATTTGAATGAATATGTTATTAGGAGGGTTAAAGAATCGACCAATATGATGGTGTTGACTTTTGTGGCTCTATCTTCATTCATTCTATTAGTTTTGATACATTTCCAGAGGTGATAGCCCAATTAAGAAGCTCTGTTTCTATTCCATTGCATTTTTTTCTAACGTTAGTTTATTACCATTTTTGATTGTCGATGTTTCATTTCAACATTAGCCGAGGCTTTACAGAGTTATGCTGGCGTAACTTTATTTCAATTCCCTCTCCTCATGATGTCATTGTCATTGTCATTATTTAGAAGTTAATACTAGAGAATATTAGTAAATTTAAAGTTTCAAATTTGTCGTTACATCGAAATTCTCATTCTTGAGGATGGGTCGCAAATTAGAAACAGGTACGGGAGGGGATACTAAGTATGAGCTTTATGTAATGGCCTACATTATTTTATTGGTGTGACGTTAGAAGATTCATCCACAGCTTCTTTATGGTGTTGTTGTTACCCCATATCATTCGTCAATTCAAAAGTGCAAACAATAGCACTAAATGTCCCAATATCTTCATCGTCGTTTATCGAATATAGACTTTTACAACTTTTCTCCAATTCTTCACAATACGGAACTCCACATTATTTAGTTTGAAAAAGAATCGGTTAAAAAGCTTTGTCTTGGCTTAGTTACGTACTTTTGTGTTGAAAATCTTGTTTTTGATTTGTCGCGTATTTTTTCGGGTTGAGCTTTGATATTGCCGAAAGTGACAAACTTGGATCTTGTGAGTTATTAGGTGGGAATGTAGGTGTATTCATTCCTGTATTGATTATTAAAGAGATTATAGAGTGATAAAACTTCTTTGCAATCAGGTGTTTTGTGTATGAGACTTCAAATTTTGGTAAGTAGTAAAGTCAACACACTTATAGAACCTCAATTCTATAAGTGCAGCTTGTTGATTCTATACTTTGAGCACTATTAAAATCCACCACTGAAAGAAATGTATAAGTGACAAAAGAAGGTTTCTATAATACTATGTAGTATGTCTACGACTTAACATTGATTACAAATGATACAAATAGTCTTTCGTTGTTTATTTTATTTTCATTTAGTTTTGCAGCCAATTTTGTCGAATAAGTTTTACTGTGCAACAAACACGGAAAACTACTTTCTTTCATTCAAATTCAAAAATCAATAGACTTCAGAATTGGAAAGAAAGAGATTGCAGGTTCTATATATTATCTGGCATACGTATGTTTAGTATTGAAAATATGGCGAGAGTTTATATCCTTTAAGCGGGTAAATAAAAATTTGCAATTCTGTAAAATAACATTACAACACCTTTACATTCCTTCACTTTAATCTAGCTATAAATAGGTTCAATCTTTCGGTAAGGATCAAAGTCTGAAACTGTATCAATAATAAAAAAAAAAGACAGGAATAACAACCCTGGTTTTAAAAAAAAGCAAGCTCCCTTGCCGGGAATCGAACCCGGATCTGCTCGGCGCAATCTTTCGAATTAAATTCTTCAAATGAGAGCGAACCGTGATAGCCATTACACTACAAAGGATTGTAAGATGCTTATGAAAATCTCCCTTGCGGGGAATCGAACCCCGATCTGCTCGGAACTTGCAATTAATATTAAATTAACTGAAAGCGAACCGTGATAGCCATTACACTACAAAGGATGTTTCATGACATGGATAATTTTGTAGCTTACTAGAGGACAAAATGTTTGTTAAGTCACGTTTAGTATTTTAAGTACTCCTTTAATTTGTCTAAATGGGTAATTAAATTTTCGCCATCTAATTGGAAATGAGGTTGTGGGTGGCTAAGCACCTGGCCAGAGGGTGAAATGGCATTTTTTAGTTTATATATAGTCCAGTTCATTTGGTTAGTGACTAGAATAATGGTCCGAGTGGGCTTGAAGTTAAATATGAAGACATCTTCACCTGCTATGTAAGAAGTGTTGAGCCTAAGACTAAGGGCGATGAAAGACATCCCAATAAGGCTTGTTTACTACTCCATCAAGAAAACACAGCTTATGCATACGCTTCTAGTCTTTGGCCCCCTTTGCATGGTTAATAGCTTATTAAAGTCAATATCAATATGATATGGTAGAAAGTAATTGTAATTCACTGTCACTGTAGTCGACGACCGAGAGCCAATTGGAGATGTACCCACCCTCCAATTGAAAGTTTCATATCTCAAAAAGTTATCACTTTCGTGTCTCAGTCATTTATTTTAAATCCCCATCCATTAGAGGTTCCAGTTATGACTACCACTGGCTACAAGGTTCGAGTCACAAAACTCTGAAGTCGTTTCACTCGACCTTCAACAATCGCTCAGATTTGAAGTTTAAACTATCAGGATCCCAAAAGGACGCCCTTTTTAGTTCAATTCAGCTTCGAGATAAAAACTGTCGTAACTTAGGTTGCCACCATATAATAGAGCATAGTTCATTGACTTCGTGTAGCCATAGGCAGTGTTCAAAAATCCCTGGAATACACAACAATTACCATTGTAGTGATCACATTCCTTTCCATATCAGGGCTCCATTAGTAGGATAGTTTACAAATGACTATCAATGAATATGTTAGTGACATACTACAGTCATCACAACCAAAAAGCAATCGACCTTTTACATATTGTACACTAAGTTGATTCAGGTCTGTTTATGTCAATGGTTCTCGTTTTATACAGTTTTAGAGTTGAAATTTAGTAAGCACAGCTTAACAAAAAAGCAAGATAGTGCACACCGGCTCTTAAGTAGTTCATTAGAGGACCTTACCAGGTACATGGCAATATAAACTCTGTTTTACTCATTCCTAAAAAATGGCACCGCTAATTGAAAATTGACGCAAAAGAAAAAAATTAACTGGAGTGATATACTCCACACAGCATTATTTATCACCTAGCACATGTCTGACGAAGAGTTATTCTCAGAAGATTCATACGAATTCGAATTCGAAGAGGAAGAGAATGATAATGATGGGACAGGCGATGAGAATAATGCAATCAATGAGGATGGAGAAGATGAAGGGATAGTATGTGGCAAAGGCAATGTGTCGATTGAGACTGATACTAACTTTCTCTTAGGAAAATCGATATTACATGGCCAAAAGCCTCAAAGACGATGAGACAGATAAGGCAGTTGTTGAATTTAAAAAGATTATAGACTCATCCGTGGATGATGATGATGCAAATGAATGGATATTCAAAGGATACAAACAATTGATTAAATTGTATTTGGCTGAAGGTCGACTTGATGAAGTATTGACGACAATGAAACAAATATTGCCACTTTTGTCCCAATTGAATAAATCGTATGTTGAGGAATCGTTGTCACGAATGATTGTACGATTTGGTAATCTACTGCAACTTGATTTCATCAACAATGTATATCAATTGTTATTGAATCAAGACTATTTTCATAACGACAAGTTGTGGTTGAAAGTGAATTCAAATATGCTTGCGTTGTATTTGGAAACAGGTGAATTGGACAAGATACCACAACTATTGAGTATAATTCATGAGAAGTTCCCCACGATTCCAGAATCAATACAAAAGTTATTTACATTGGAAATCATTGCTGGAGAGATTGAATATCTCTTTAAGATGAAAGAGCTAGACATACCCAAATTGACTAATCTTTACAAACAGAGTAGTAAATTTACCACAGCAGTCACTCATCCAAAAATTCTCGGAGTAATTAAAGAATGTGGAGCAAGAGTACAATTCTTTCGAGAAAACTATGAAAAGGCTCTTGCTGAGTTTTATGAAAGCTTTAAAAACTATGATGAGGCAGGTGCAATTGCAAAGAATAAGATTTTGAAATATCTTGCATTATGTTCATTACTATGTAATAATGATTTAGATCCTTTCCAATCACAAGAAACTCAAACTTATGCACAATTTGCTGAATTTGATAATTTGAAAAAATTGATCAAGGCGTATAAGGGTATGTCAGTGATTGAGTTTACTCAAGCGTTGCAAAAAGATGATGTGTTTTTCAATGATGAGGTTTTCAAACAAGCGTCGAAGCAGATATTGGAGAATTTGAGAATTAGAGTTTTGATGAAGAGTATTGGTGCCTCTCAGATTTCATTCAGGGAGTTGTATCTGCTCTTACAAATCGAAGGAAATGAGTTCAGTCAATTATTAGTGAAGTTGATGGGCACTGGAAGGTTAATCAATGCAAAAGTGGATTTTGAAAATGAGGTGATTGTACACGAATCTGCGACCAGTTTACTTGTTCCAACCACAGCAAAACAAATCTACTATAATGTTAAATTATTGGATACATTAACCACTACACAGGACGATAGCATGGTTATTGAAGAGACAAGTTTACTTTTTTCTGGGCTTCAACCACCACAAAATCTAAACCTCCTATTAAAGATGTTTTTCTTAATAGATCGCCCCAAGAAGCCTCAAGATTGGTTTAAATCTATTGAATCGTGGTATATGTATGTAATGTCGTTCCAACCACAAACTTGTCATTTAGAAATTAGCCAACAAGAACAAGTACTTGATGAAATAAAGAGAAATAAACAGAGTCAGAGCAATAACACTGCCGTGGCTAATGAATTGGCTAATTTCAATACTGGTTTATTGAATTCGACGATGCAAGATGCATATGAAGATGAAGAGATTGATACTGTTGAGGTGAAGAAGGTGAATTTGTTACAATCATGGGTCAATGCATTAAAGAATTGAGGGGTGGAGAATCGTAGGAAGGATATGTATAGCTTATCTGGTTCCCAATTCGGATACAAAAGCAAGCTAAGAAACTGTCGTAAATACTTTCCTAAAACAGTTAAATTATTAAACGCAGTTTGACGCGTCTTTCTCATTTAAAATTTTTTTCTTCTCTTGAAGACATATTCACCTCAAGACTTTACAACCAGTCTAAAATGTAGGGCAGAGGCGGCAGATGATATAAGAGTTGGCTTGAGTACCGAGAGCAAGGTGTATGAGCAAAAGTGTTTGGTATTTTTGAAAGGCTCGTCTAGTGGTGTTGAGGACGGCACTTGCCTTTTGTGTAGTACTTCTATTGTTTCTCATTCCAGACAGACAAAAAATACAAAAAGATGCACAGTGAGAAAGTTTTTATTTTAGCTATTGTTTTACAGGCAATTGTGTCTCTGAGTGTTATCGAAGTATAGATCATTGTTATATTTAACTGATCAGTGGCAAAGCTACAAAAGAGTAGTGCTGCCGTACCAACGTTCTCTCCTTTTAACCTCTGCGGTCCTCCTTTTTGTTTAGTGCCTCGCGTAAAAACAGCGAAAAAAAGAGGAAAGTCTAGTTTATGGAATTATCCGAAAGGAGTTAAAATACTATAAACGTAACCAACTGAAATTCGAGACGGAATTTAGCAAAAGATTGCTACTGAGTAAGGCACTAAACTTGTATTACATTATAACCGCATGATTAGTGTCCCGGTTGTTTCTCGACTTTTGTTTTGTGTAGGTAGAGCATTTTATTATTGTGTGATTTATTGAATAAAATAATATGTCCACCTTTTGTAAACTTTAGAAAAGAGTTTACGGATGGTTTATATAGGGGTAATAGAGCAGAGTGAGGGATAGATTGTTAGCCACGAAGACGTGTACGGGTTCATCGACGAGGAGCGGATATTGAAGACGGTGAAATTCTTTGAAACAATAAAAACAATAAACTGAAGAAAAAAAAGGCGGGAAAAGGAGAGACCAAAAAGACAATAAAGAAAAAGATAGAAGGCGATTTTAGTTCACAACTAGACTAATGATAGCGGTGAAGTAATTCGGAGGATATTATCGTAATAAGTGTAGCGTTTGGAAGAAAGTGTGTTAGAGGTACATTGCTCAGTAGAAGCTTTTAATCTCATCTTCTCGTCATAACTGGTTTTGTGAATTTCATACTTGATCTGCTTTCAAAATCATATTAAAACTTGGAAGTGAATCATATGATCGTGTCTACGCCTTTTCAAGAGTATCTGATTGTAATAACTGATACACCTCTTGTTGGAAAACGTATGAATAGTATATAAACTGTGTATCTCTATTGTTTGATTTTTTTAATTACTATACTCAATTGAGTTTTTGTTACATGTTTGGTTACTGCGTTATTATTATATGCATTAAATATAAAACTTAACATAAAAAAAGATTTTCTTTTCTTTCGACCTTTTTCTCAAACCATATACTCAAGGGGAAATAAGGAAGAATACGAAGAACACACCACTTTAGTTCTTTTCATCCAAACAGATCTACTTTTCCTTAGCCCTTTTCAATAAAGCTCACTTCATTTATATCATTACAGTCATTCGCTTTTACTGTTTTTACTCCCACCAGTAGTCCCCATACATAGTAACTATTCTAAGGGAAACTTCAGCAACAGAATAACAGCAACCTATTTAATGCCACCAGAGGTACTCGTGTTCAACAATATGTCTGACCACTCAACTGCTCAACCATATATTCCTAACCAACAACATTCATATCATCTACAACCAGTGCAACAACAGCAGCCACAACAATTACTCCACCAACAAACAATCCCCAATGGAGATTTTCAGAGCCCCAGTTTTCAAGTAAATCAGTTTTACGCTGAGCAGAACCTGTTTCAACAAATGCAGATGCAAAAGATGCAATTGGCTCAGGAACAAGCTAAACTCGAACAACAACAACAACAACAACAACAACAACAACGTGTTCTGCGGACAAAAAAGGTTAAACCGGTATCAATGACACCCAAGAAGAAAAGAGGTAGACCACCAAAGCCTGACTCATTTACTCAAAGAATCACTAGTACAATGAATATCAATGTCAATACTTCTCCTTTGAGTAGTAGCCCTGCTGAATCTAATTCCAATTCCGCTGCTAAACAAGGTGCTCCAAATGTGTTTACTCCATTGATGAGGGTTAGTCCTACCACCAAGACCAAAAGAAAGAGAAAAAACTCCGCAACATCAACTATATCAAACCCATCACCTGGTATGTTGAAAAAGGCCAAATCGTTTTCCCTTCCTTCAACAATGTTGGCAACCCCATTATCTTCGGTGGGTACAAGTTTCCCCAACTCTATTGAATCACAATACCATTTCAATAAAAACACATTGGATAATATTTCTATGATTACTCAACTGCAATCAAAACCTAGCAGATCACAATCATTATACAATACTCCACCAAGCTCTGCAGGACAAAAGAATGGATGTTTTATGCCCCATCATCGAAACTTGGATGCAATGGCATCTCAAGAGCGTATAGATGCATCACCAATTAGGAAAAAGTCACCAGATAGGAATCTTTTACCACCGGCTTTGCTAACTGGAAATACACCTAAAGTAGAGTCAAAAACTTCTGATGATTTCCAGTTGAAATTGGTTATTGATGATCTGGGTAAGGCGGTATTGTCAAGTGATATGTTTAAGCCTACACAAGCCACCCCCAAACCACAACTGGCACGCCCCATTGAATCAACTGAAGAGAAACCATCGCGTGGCGTTTTACGTAGGTGCAACTCTGACATCACTGGTTCCATAACCCAACCAAAATTAGAGTCACAACTTGCTTCAGTCAATGAAAATTTCATGACAAACCCACAAACCCCCAAAGACAATTATATGTATGTATCTACTGGACTTACACCAATATTCAACTTAACCCCTCAATTCAATTCGTTAATGAATTCAGTCATGAGCTTAAATTCACCTCAGTATAAGAAAGGAATGAATCCTTTTTTGGTGAATCAAGAGATTTTCACAAGTGAACAAAACCTGCAAACGCCACATCAAATTCCTATAACCCTTTCCCATATTCATCATTTGGAAAATTTAACCGAGCATCCAAGTGAAGAGAAAGAACAAACTGCAGTTGATGCAGAGGTGGACAGTGAGGAAATCAATATCAATTCAGGAGCCAGCTCAGATGAATCAGGAGATGCCAGGCTTGCATTAAAGCGAGTCATGTACGTTCAAAGAGACTAACTCTTTTCAATTTCGTTTTTAGTTCTAATATACGTTTACCTTTGAAACTTTTGAGGTTACTTCCCTATCCTGTATATAACAGGTAGTGCACTTGTGACTGAAAAATCTGAAATTTTTATTCTTCTCAAAGTGAAAAATTTTTTCCTCCTTCTTTTTACACTTCTTCTCTTCTTCACCCATTAATTATGTCTCACAGAAAGTACGAAGCACCACGTCACGGTTCATTAGGTTTCCTCCCAAGAAAGAGAGCCGCTAAGCAAAGAGGAAGAGTTAAGTCATTCCCAAAGGATGTTAAATCCAAGCCAGTTGCTTTGACCGCCTTTTTGGGTTACAAGGCTGGTATGACCACCATTGTTAGAGACTTGGACAGACCAGGTTCCAAGATGCACAAGAGAGAAGTTGTTGAAGCTGCTACTGTTGTTGACACTCCACCTTTGGTTGTTGTTGGTGTTGTTGGTTACGTTGAAACCCCAAGAGGTTTGAGATCATTGACCACTGTTTGGGCTGAACACTTGTCTGAAGAAATCAGAAGAAGATTCTACAAGAACTGGTACAAGTCTAAGAAGAAGGCTTTCACCAAGTACTCTGCTAAATACGCTTCTGATGCTAAGCAAATCGAAACTGAATTGGCTAGAATTAAGAAGTATGCTTCAGTTGTTAGAGTTTTGGCTCACACTCAAGTTAAAAAGACTCCTTTGGCTTCAAAGAAGGCCCACTTGGCTGAAATCCAAATCAATGGTGGTTCAATCTCTGACAAGGTTGACTGGGCTAAGGAACACTTTGAAAAAGAAGTTTCTGTTGACTCTGTCTTTGAACAAGATGAAATGATTGATGTTGTTGCTGTCACTAAAGGTCACGGTTTCGAAGGTGTTACCCACAGATGGGGAACCAAGAAATTGCCAAGAAAGACCCACAGAGGTTTGAGAAAGGTTGCTTGTATTGGTGCTTGGCATCCAGCTAACGTTAACTGGACCGTTGCTAGAGCTGGTCAAAACGGTTACCACCACAGAACCTCAATCAACCACAAGGTTTACAGAGTTGGTAAGGGATCCGATGAAGCCAATGGTGCTACTGAATTTGACAGAACTAAGAAGACTATCAACCCAATGGGTGGTTTCGTTAGATACGGTCTTGTCAACAATGATTTCGTCTTGTTGAAAGGTTCTATCCCAGGTACCAAGAAGAGAGTTGTTACTTTGAGAAAATCATTGTATGTTGACACTTCAAGAAGAGCTTTGGAAAAGGTTAACTTGAAATGGATTGACACTGCTTCTAAATTCGGTAAGGGTAGATTCCAAACCCCAGCTGAAAAACACGCTTTCTTGGGTACTTTGAAGAAGGACTTGGAAAACTAGATATCTAAATAGGAATATAGCTTTTCTTTTGAATTAGTTCGGAGTTATCTTTGATTGAAAAGTGTAGATTCAGGTGAATAGGAATACTCCGTTGAGATTTACTCTAGATGCAATTCTTCACCTGGTAGGGGTTTAGATCTATTTACTTCAAAACGTTGATTTTAACTTAATGTCTTGTGAAGATTCGAATTTCCACTTGCATTTAGTACATCTACTCTGTTTGTGTGCTTTATACCGATCATTACGTTCTCTATACTGAATAAACCGCCATCTTTAGCATCATTCTTTTGTTACATTCATAATTGTGTCAGTTCTTGAAGTGAAGGGCCGGCAAGAGAAGTAATCAAACTAATCGACTTTTTCAATCCTTTGCCATACTTACTTTCTTTATCTACGTAGCTTCCATCTCTTCCAAGTAGGAATCGGTCAAAATGTCGTCCCAGTTTTCCATCAAGTAGAAAATTGTTGCAAAAAAAAGGTATAGAGAATGTTATTATCAGAATCTTCCACAAAAACACCAGAAAAAACTGTAAAAACTAAAGCCGCACAGGTTAATACGGTTACTTACTGAACACGGAAAAACTCGGAGGATTTAAAATCTGAAATTTTGAAACTCAAAATGCCTTTTTGGTCCGCCTTAGAAGAGTGAGGTCCACGGAAGAGACCGAAGAGACCGAAAACGAACATTTGCCTAAAATAAAGCAATTCAGCTTTACGCTATAGAGAACACATTGTTTGGTTGCTACTAACATATGATAAGGTAACGTTGCATCAGATGGTGTTATAATTTCGAAAGTAGTAGACAAGCATTCCACGTGACGATAAACAAACGCCGTCAACGGCAAGTTTGTTCCATTTAAGGAACGACTATTATGATCCTTTATATATTTTCAGTGAATTTGAAGTAAATTTTGATTTGATTGATAAGTAAATATTTTGATTGTGAACTTTTTGTATGGGTCTGATGTACTGCATAATGGGTTTATAAAATTCTGTAATATCATTGGTTCGATTACTTTATCAGTTGTGATTACGTAAGACAATATATAACGGAAAATTTGACATTTTAAATTTCTTTTTATTTTTTTTGGCTAAATCGAGGCTTGTACTTTTTGAACAGATTGCAAATAAATGTCGATTTGCAACAAGGTTAGGTGTGGAGCTGCTGCGGTCACAAGAAGAGCAGCGAGAACAATGGATATGGAATTGGAAAACTTTAAAGTGAAATCGTGGTGAGAATGGATTTATTGAATTTGTTAACTATGAAGAAGGGACAGGTTGCAAAAAAAAGAAAAAGATCTTTCTCAGTTCTGAGAGAAAACCAAATGAAGAGATTCTCTCACACTCTCCTTTTTTCCACATTTTGTTGAACAGGTAGAGCCCATACAACAGGACTGGATGTATAGCCTGCTGTACTAATGACTTTATCTTCTAAATATGGGGAACATTGATAGGAACGTGTGTGATGATTATTTTCATGTGTGTCACAAAGAACAAGAGATGGCAAAATAGAAAAATTACACTAAGACAAGGGAAGAGAGAGAAATTAAGAGAGTCATAATTTTAAAAAATAGCTTCTGCTGGAAAGGGTACATCTAGTAAGTAGTCACACAGAGTAATTTAGATATCAATTTTTCATTTATTTACTTTTGAAAAGTCTTAACTCGTATAGCCTTTCTTCTTTTTATCATTCTATAACCTTAGAGGACCACACCAACGTTATACTACCAACAAAGAACTTACACCTACCACAAGCGCCCTTCTAGAGTTACATTTATTTTTATTTCCTACTTTTGACATTTTACGATAACAACATAACCCAACCAAGCATCACCAATGATGGAACAACTTCTAGAATTCTCAAGGAGAAAGCTTTATAATAACCAAAAATATGATACATCGGATGTGTTGTTGCTAACAATCGCATCCTCACTAATCTGGTTGATGATACCTGGACTTGCGTTTTTGTACTCCGGCTTGTCACGAAGAAAGAATGCCTTATCGATGATTTGGATTGTCGCTATGTCTAGTTTCGTTGGTATTTTCCAGTGGTATTTTTGGGGTTACTCCCTAGCCTTCAGTGAATCAGGTAATTCATTCATTGGAAACCTCAAAAATTTCGGTTTCAAGGACATAATCAGCAACTCCAGTGATGACGCTTATCCAGAAATTGCTTATGCTATTTTCCAGATGCAGTTTTTATTGGTGACATTGGCGATATTAGCTGGAGGTTGCATTGGAGAACGAGGACGCTTTTTACCAGCCATGGTCTTTTTGTTTTGTTGGGCAACAATTGTTTATTGTCCAGTAGTTTATTGGGTTTGGGGAGGTGGCTGGGCCACAACTTTCAGATCAGGAGTGTTGGATTATGCCGGTGGAGGTCCTGTCGAAATCCTTTCTGGTGCTTCAGCTTTTGTTTATTCGGCATTCTTGGGCAGACGCAGTGAGACCCTAATGATCAACTACCGCCCACATAACATCAGCACAGTGTTTTTAGGCACAATACTACTTTACGTTGGTTGGTTATTCTTCAATGGTTTCTCCTGTGCCAATGCCAGCATTAAGGTCCCTTACTCCATGATGAACACCCATCTAGCTGCCGGTTTTGGAGCAATCAGCTGGTGCCTACTCGATTTCAGATTGGAAAAGAAGTGGAGTATGGTCGCAGTTTGTTCCGGCTGCATATCGGGATTAGTGGCCGCCACACCGAGCTCTGGTGTGATTCCACTTTGGGCGAGTGTTATCGTTGGCATTGTTGCTGGCATTGTTTGTAATTTAGCAACTCAAATCAAATACCTTTGTCATGTTGACGACTCGCTTGATGTGTGGGCTGAGCACGGAGTGGCTGGAGTAATTGGCCTTCTCTTTAATGCCCTATTCGGCTCTAAAACAGTGATAGGGTATGACGGGGTCAGTGACCATGACGGTGGGTGGCTTGACCACAATTGGAAGCAGTTGTATATACAATTTGCTTACATTGTGGCATGCACCGCTTATTCTGCTGCTGTTACTGCTTTTCTTTGTTTCGTAATTGATCACATTCCAGGATTACACCTAAGAATCGATTATGAAAGTGAAGAGGCAGGTGTTGATGAAAGTCAAATTGGTGAATTTGCTTATGATTTTGTGGAAGTTAGAAGAGAGTTTAATTCTCTTTTTACTGATTCACACCAAAATGCAATTGACGAGACAAATGAAACTAATTCAGATAATCCTCAAACACAGATTATAAATGGAATAACCAATTCATCGTCAACAAGTGTATCAAACGAAGAGAAAACAAATAAGAACCAAAGCTGTGAACTAGAATCTGAACACGAGGTGAAATCATTCCATCCTCAAAAAGAAGAAGAAGAAGAAGAAGAAGGAGAAAAAGTAAGTAGAAATTTATAGTAATTAATTGGATTTATTATAGCGTATAAAAGGTAGATTTTATCAGTATTTGAATTGTAGGTACTCCTTTGAGTATTTTTTTGAGGAGTAGCTACTATTATTTTAGTGAGCCCAATTTAATGGATATGGCGAATGTTCACCTAATTAGAAGAAGAAAGCATTGAGTGTTTATTAGTACATCATTCGTCATCTATATACAACACTATTGTTGCGAAAATAATATTAACCGTTTGTCCATACTTATGTGATAGTTTTATCAATCATTATCAAATTCATAGGAGGTGTGAATCATCGATGTACTTATCCAGCAACATAATCTTTCTTGATGAAATATCGAGCATTGATACAGAACATAGCTCCTTACTTTACCAATATATCACTTGAGTCTTTTCCTCTAAGTCACAGCAAAAAAGCAAGTTCCTGGAACCCCTGATCTACTCTTCCCATTTTCAAGCATCTAGACAAATTACCTGTGTGTAACAGTTTATCAAACTTCAACAAAATCAAATGGAGCACCTTTCGTACCATTGACCAACTTTGATTAACGATGTGTGCCCTTTTAAAGTTTTTGGTGTCATTGATTTCACCTACTGCCTGTCTGTCACTTTCCCTCTACCTTCCCTATTGAATAACATTAGGTCTATCCACATATCTCATGAATCAAATGGCCATAGTCGTCACTTCCTGATCAATGCCAAACCTGCAATCACTTATTCCCATCTGCAACTAAGCAATGTGTCCTTTTTGAGATTCATCAAAACATGCTTTTGATTTCACTATCTGTCATCTCTTTCATGGAACAAATCTGAAACCGCCTATTCTAATACCTTTGGACATGGATGATCCGCAAACTCCTCTCACATTTGCATTTTATTTTGCCAATTTACACGTTTAATTTTGTTGAAACAAAAAAACAAATTCGTTCGATAAGACTACAACCACACTACAACCCCATCATGTCATCAGGTATCCAATCATTGTTAAAAACGGAAAAGGAAGCTGCTGAGATTGTCAATGAGGCAAGAAAATACAGAACTGGTAGATTGAAAACAGCTAAGCAAGACGCTCAACAAGAAATTGAAAACTACAAAAAGCAAAAGGAGGAGGAATTGCAAAAGTTTGAAAAGGACCATGAGGGTATAAATGAGCAAATCAATAAGGAAGCTGATGCAGAAATTGAAAAGGAGTTGAAAACTTTGAAGGAACAGTTTGAAAAGAAAAAGTCGGATGTGGTCAAGTTGTTGGTTGAAGCTACAATCTCGCCAAATCCTCAAGTACATATTAATGCAAATACATAAATAGATTATCCTTTGGCTAAATTTTTAAATGATTTCAACTTGGCCCAAAGACGTCCATCGTAGCCGGCAATATTCAAATTCTCTACAAAATGCCATGCTTTTTTATCGTCTGGAATTGGATAGTCAATTGGCGGTGGAATTGCCGTTGCCACACCAAGCATTCTCAAAAGAGGCCTATCCAGGACAACAGATTTGGCATTGCATAACCCAGTTAACCCTTCTTCTCCTCCAAATTTTCCATACCCTGATTTCTTGACCCCACCAAATGGTAATTGAGCTACGTAATATGTAGCAAAGTCATTGATGGCCACATTACCACTCTCTAGTCTGTCAGCTAAGTAGCTCAATTGGGTGAAATTGCGACCAAATATGGAGTTTCCTAATCCATACTCGGTACTGTTTGCCAATTCAATAGCATCGTCAACGTCTTTTGCTTTAATCATGGTTAATATCGGACCAAAGACTTCTTCATTGAATATCCTCATCGTTGAATCCACATCAATCAACATTGTAGGTTCAAAGTAGTGGCCTTGTGGATAGTTTGGATGTTGATATGTCTTCCCTCCATGAACCAATTTCGCCCCTTTTGAAACTGCATCTTCAATCAAATCTTGAAATTGTTGAAAGCGATTATCTGAAATCATGGCACCCATGTCAATCTCATCCAATTGATCAATATCTGAGCCTATTCTAAAGCACTTTATACGAGTTGACAAAATCTCCACCAATTCCTCATACGCCTTTGGCAAACAAATGACTCTCTCAATGCCAATGCAATTTTGTCCAGCGCTTTGAAACGTTCCTCTCAAAATGATTGACGACAACGCATTTAAGTCTTTGACATCATCTAATACAATAAACGAGTCTTTTCCCCCAAGCTCAACAACACACGGTGTCAATTGTTTTGCGGCATTGGAAGCAACATGATGAGCTATCTGCTTGGATCCGATAAACGTGATATGATCAAGACCTGGATGAGATGTAAAGTAATCAGCATCTTGAGGAAAGCAATAACACAATTGAATCAAGTTTTCATCCACCTCTAAAGCCTTTAAAACGGAGCGACACATTTGAACAAACCATGTACTTGACCAAACTACATTTTCCGAGCATTTCACAACAATAGCATTTCCTGTAAAGATTGCAGCAATAACAGGACCCATAAGATTGTGAAATGGATAGTTCCATGAAATGATGGCAGAAACAACTCCCAACGGCTCATATCTTACTTCACCATTTTTCATAACCCCCAAAAGAGAATTTGAAGGACCAGGTCTTTGACTGGGCCTAAGAACTTTAGCGCCATGAGCAACAATCCAATTAATTTTTTCCAAGGTCACCATAATCTCCCCCATAGAAGCATCCAATTTTGTCTTTCCTGAATCTCTGCATGCAACTCTAGCGATATTTTCCTGGTTTTCCAAAATAAATCTAGCCAATGTTTTCAAAAACTTTCTCCTGGTTGTGAATGAGCTATTCTTCCAATCTTTTTGCGCCTTCTTGGCTTTTGCAATCATCTCATCCATCTCTAATCTCGACGTGGCTTTGAAAACGCCTAAATCCTGGCCAGTAGCGGGACAATAACTTTGTATCTTTGAAGGATCATTGCTGACAACAAGGCTGGGTTTAGGATACAATCGTTTTCCCTTCCAATGTCGTCTAGCCTCATCTGGGATTGGCAATGTCACCTTGATTGGTGATTCGATCTTGTTGTATGAATTTGGCGATGATGTCACATATTTACAGTAGATGTAATACAAGGCCGGTAGGATGACAAATATAAAGAATGTGGTTGATATTTGATACTGCCACTGCCATTGTTGAAATGCAAAATCAATTGCAATCATGGTTGACGATGTTGTGGTGTTGTTTGAAACTTGTCAACAAAGAGAAATTTTCGGTCAAGTCTCGCTTTCGCAACCGCTAAAAAAAAAACTTTTACTTACATACAGTCTAGAGTTACACTAATCTAACCCTCTCTCCTCAGCCTCTCCATTACGATGCCAAACTCCTTCCAATAAGGCTGCCTCTTCTGGACTCAAATTTAACCCAATATCTCTCGTATTTTCTTGTACCATCGCACCGAGCAAATTTTGATCAACATAGTCAATTAAAGAGTCGCAGATCCTTTTTGAGTTGGGTAAATTCAACTCTTGCATATCTTCCTTTGGCGGCAATACATCAAACTCGAATAAATCGTCTCGATTCCAGACCGACTTTGGCAATTTAGCCATTATCTTGTTTTCTCCGGATAGAATAGCAAACCTAATCAAGTTGAACGGAACTTCCTTTGACGTTTCGTCTTTACTTGTACCAAAACTGAGCAACCCGAGAAATGAGCTAGTATAAGAGGCTGAAGCTGGCTTGTGTTTGCTCTTGAAGAGTTTTTCCAAAGTTGCACTTAAAAAGTCGAGGTGTTTTTGCCACAATAGTTTTGCTCTCACCATGTACGTCTCTGAACTAACAGCATCCTCATAAGTGACTTCAAAATTGGACTCTTTTACACCAGGGACACTTGAAAGAGCGACATCAGTGAGAAGTTTGTATGCGACATAAGGATATGCTTCAAAAGCTTTTTGCAATTCTTTTTCGGCATCATCCACTCTGTTTAGCTCCAAATATGCAAGAACAGTCGAAAATGTTATGCCTGGGGTGCACCACCTTGTATAGCAAGTGACTAAGGGCGACTTTGATAACTGGATCAAATATTCAAATTCTTCACTCATTATGCAATAAAAGTCGATAAAGTAGCGTACCCCCATTGGATCCTCAGCTGGTGCCAAACTCAATAAAAATTTGCAGTACGTCAATGCTGTTTCAAAAAGCGATCTTTCGCCTAAAGATACAATATACCTAAACAAGTTCAAGTAAAACTGTCTGTTGGAGAAAAACTCATACGGTAGCCTGACTAACCCATTTTCTGCTGACGACACCAATTCATGAAACTTTTTATGGAAGCTTCTGTCAAACGTGAACAATGCTCTTTCGATCAATGCATTTGATGTGGCTTTATTATCGCCCTGCCTCAACAAAACCATTGCCACTTGTAGTAAAGTTTCCTGATGATATGGATTTTGTTGCAACAACTGCATAAGTGACTCTGGATCAGGTGTGAGAACAGTTGAAGCATAGAATCTGGTATTTGCCACCCTACTTTTCGTATCATTAACCTTGTTGAACCTGAAATATCTAACTCCCAAATTTCTCTCTTTAGTCACCTTTACGCGTAAATCTGATTCATCAACGTCATCTTCTTTATACCTAAGCAAATCAAACACTTCATCTTCCGTCAACTCTTCCATATTTACACTTTTCAATTGTGTGGGAAGCCAGTCATCTCTAATTTTGGAAAGAAGCAACTTGCGTGATGTTCCCGGAATGTTTCTTCTATCTTTACCACCCCAATTTCTAATCATTTTGCCTATTTTTTTAAACTGTTGTAGCAATTCTGGTGAAATTGCCAATGATGTGGTTGAATTTGCATCTTCAATCAATTCGGTAGATAAAGAATTACCAAACAAGTTCTTGTACTCTTGATCCTGATCGAGGTTCTTGAATGATTTGATAGACAACAATGGAAGAGACATCTTTAGTCTTTCGGTGGTGAAGTTTTTGAAATTAGAGTCATAAATCTCAGAAGGCTCCAATGTAGAATCATACTCGTCCTCGAAATCGTACGTCTCCAATGTTGTCTTAGGTTTTGTCTGTTTCTCTTCACGCTTGACTTCAGCAAGAATTTTGTCGATGTCGTCGTCATCATCTTCTGGTGCAGGTGTAGTTGACCTTGATTTGTTCTTGGCTTTCCTTTTCTTTTTCGACTTTTTCTTTGTTTCAACAGGTTTGGGGGTTTCTACTGGCTTCAAATCCCCTTCAACATGCTCTTCCTCCTCATCGTTCTCATCCTCGCCACCAAGAAATGCGAAGGCATTGAATTTCGGTTGGCTGGCTGCAGGTTGACTTTCCTCTTCCTCCACCTCCTCATGTTCTTCTTCGGGGGACACATCAATATCCAATTTCTTCAATTCATCTTCAAGACTCTTTCCTCCTAACTTCCTAAGTGCTCGCGAACTCATCTTTGGGAAATGTTGTGCCAAAAGGATTGATTGCCATTTA